>NC_057798.1:174243105-174440830 GCF_018294505.1 Triticum aestivum
CCTAGATAAAGATGCCCCAATGGAGGAGAAGGCGCCGCTCCTCTCTCCTCTGTACCGGCGTGTGTCTTGGGAAGTGGCGAAGGGAAAGAAAGACAAGATGTGGGGGGAGGGGTGGGTCTGCTGGGGAAGAGAAAGGGGGGAGGGCTTTGGGAGTTTTATAGGGTCTGTGGTTTTGAGGAGAAAAATGATCAGGCAATAATCGCCGCGATAGGTTTAGCAGCAGATTTGGGAGCATCCATCGAGCATTTTGCTCCATCCATCCGCACATCGGTCCACACATTGTGGCAGTGTGGCAGTGATCCCATCACAGCCGTCCATCATTTATGTTGTACAGTAATTGTGTGGATGAAATATATTTCTTTTGCGTGGAATTCAAAAAATAATTGAAGTTACACCTATGATTTTGTATTCGTGTGGACGAAATAATGGCTACTCCGGAAGGAAACTACAAGGAAGGAGACTGGAGCGTCATTATTGCGCTCCTGTGAATGATGTGTGTGTGGGAAAAAAATGGTTTTTACCATCAATTCGCCGGATGGAGCGGAAGCAATGAAAATAGATTGATGCCATTTATATGTCGTTTTCCCCTGATTTGAACTCCTCCGGCGGGCTTGATGCTATTTATATGCCATTTTGCCCTGATTTAAACTCCTCCGGCGGGCTTGATGCTATATATATGTCGTTTTCCAGTGATTTGAACTCCTTCGGCTGGCATTTTGCTCCATCCATCCACCCATTAGTCCACACATTGTACAACTGTCAATCATCGCTGTTGTATTTGTGTGAATGAAATATATTTCTTTTGTGTGAATGCAACAACAAAAAATGAAGTTACACCGATGGTTTTGTACTCGTGTGGACGAAGTAATGGCTACTCGAAAAGGAAACGGCAATGAAGGAAACTAGAGTGATATTACTGTGCTCGCGTGAATGTGTGTGCAAATAAAGTGGCTTTTACGATCAACCCCTATGGAGTGGAAACAAATGAAACTACAATGATGGCGTTTGCAGTATGTTTCCTCGCAATGTTTGAACTCGCTTCCCTCTCTTTCCCGCCTGTGGGTCTCCTGGTAGTGTTTGAACTCGCTTCCCCCTCTTTCCCGCTTGTGGGTTTCGTGGGAGTGTTTGAACTCGCTTCCCTCTCTTTTCTGTTTCTTATAAACTCCAGATCGTGATGTATTTCAGTTATGATTAATGGAAAGGGGGTCTTGGTTCAAAAAAAGTGTAATGATGCTATTACGCCCGCATGAGTAAAGTGGTTCGTGCCAACAACGTGACCATTGCAACAGAATAAATCAAACTAGGGAACATATCCATTCATACTATGTAGAGGTGTATGCTACTCTCTCTATGCCAAAACACTCATTTATGATAGTGGCATGATCTCCGACTACTTTCTTTGATCATCATTTTTTGTAAATATATTGCTTCCAGCAAGAATAATTATACATTATGAAATTAGATTTCGTGGTAGATTTTAGCATCATTTTTTTATGTTGACGACTCTTTATATTGATACTCAAAGGTGAGAGAAGTTTTACAAAAAATGTTCTAAGATGAGTTGTTTTTTGATGCTATAGAGTGTAAGCTTTGTGCGGTTCGGCGCCACGGGGACCTTGCCTCCAATGAAAGAATAGTTAACCTTGAGACATTTGGAATCAAACCAATGGGTTTATCCCTAATGGATTGATGAGAACCATCTCACAGAACATATGGCCAGTGGTTGCTTCTTGATTTCTATTGTAGTTATTGTTAGAGTCATCAAATAATGTGTGGGTGGGGCAGGGTGATGGTTATTAAAAAGAGGATATAAGGAGGCAAGGGATTAGTTACGTAGAGAACAAAGAATGTAGAACTTTACTTCATCTACCTCACCATGAGCCCATACATGGAGTCCTACTCTACACAGAGGTAATAAACCCCGTGCGACATAGGTACAACCACACAACAGATCATTGATGTTTTTCCTTGTGTGAATGAAATGGTTTTACTGGCTACACGATACATCTGGTGCAAAAAATGATACTAGGTTCGTGATATGTACTGTGATGAATGTAATGATTTTAACAACTACTTGACAAGGCATACCAGAAATGAAAAAACATGGACCAATACTATTACACCCATGTGACTAAGATGATTTTAACCGGTAACTCAACACGTGGACTAAGACCAATTAAAACTACACTGATTTTATTGCACTAGTGTGAATAAAGTGGCTTTTATCGATGTAAGTGCATCTGCCACCCCTTTGTTGGTTTGGAGTATTGACGACAAACTTGGTTAAGGGACTAATGTTTTTGTGAGTGAACACATGGTAACATAGATAGAAGTCAACGGAGATTTGGTTTAACCATCGTAGACGACCCTAGAAATGTCTAAAGACATTGAAGACTTTGGTAGCTCACCAAGACTTGGCTTGAAGACCATGGAGCATGAAGACTTTGTTCTTTTGGTAGTTTCATTTCCCTCTTTCTGAGTCATAGGAACCACCGTATTGTTAAGTAGGATCGAGGCCATATCAAGTCAGAAACTGTCGTGATGCTCAACCTAAAGTCTCGTGTCTTCTAGTGAAGATTTTGATAAAAATCTCTTTTGAGTTGGTTCAGTCAGCTTTGCTTGTAGCTCAAGTAAAGTTGTCGGGTGTGTTTGAAATCTGACTGTTGGTATATGTGTCGGTTGGCCATTGACCGAGGCGACTAGAACCACACTTGGCTTCTAATTACGAGGATTATAGGATATAGGTCTAGCTCTAATTGATCAACTGGGACCAACTAGAACTAGAGAACTAGAGGAGGCTCCAAAACTTGTGTGTTCAAATGGTGCCAAAACCTCTAGTATATATAGGTTGGAGGAGGAGGAGGAGGGTGTCGGTGTCAAAACCGGCGGATCTCGGGTAGGGGGTCCCGAACTGTTCATCTAAGGTTGATGGTAACAGGAGGCGGGGACACGATGTTTACCCAGGTTTGGGCCCTCTCTATGGAGGAAATACCCTACTTCCTGCTTGATTGATCTTGATGAATATGAGTATTACAAGAGTTGATCTACCACGAGATCGTGATGGCTAAAACCCTAGAAGTCTAGTTGTATGATTATGATTGGCCCTACGTGAAGGAAATATGCCCTAGAGGCAATAATAAAGTTATTATTTATTTCCTTATTTCATGATAAATGTTTATCATTCATGCTAGAATTGTATTAACCGGAAACATAATACATGTGTGAATACATAGACAAACATAGTGTCACTAGTATGCCTCTACTTGACTAGCTCGTTGAATCAAAGATGGTTAAGTTTCCTAGCCACAGACATGAGTTGTCATTTGATTATCGGGATCACATCATTAGGAGAATGATGTGATTGACATGACCCATTCCGTTAGCCTAGCACTTGATCGTTTAGTATGTTGCTATTGCTTTCTTCATGACTTATACATGTTCCTGTAACTATGAGATTATGCAACTCCCATTTATCGGAGGAACACTTTGGGTGCTACCAAACGTCACAACGTAACTGGGTGATTATAAAGGAGTACTATAGGTGTCTCCAAAGGTACATGTTGGGTTCGCGTATTTCGAGATTAGGTTTTGTCACTCCGATCATCGGAGAGGTATCTCTGGGCCCTCTCGGTAATGCACATCATTATAAGCCTTGCAAGCAATGTGACCAATGAGTTGGTTACGGGATGATGCATTACAGAACGAGTAAAGAGACTTGCCGGTAACGAGATTGAACTAGGTATTGGATACCGACGATCAAATCTCGGGCAAGTAACATACCGATGACAACGGGAACAACGTATGTTGTTATGCGGTTTGACCGATAAAGATCTTCGTAGAATATGTAGGAACCAATATGGGCATCCAGGTTCCGCTATTGGTTATTGACCAAGAATAGTTCTAGGTCATGTCTACATAGTTCTCGAACCCGTAGGGTCCGCACGCTTAAGATTTCGATGACAGTTTTATTATGAGTTTATGAGTTTTGATGTACCGAAGGAGTTCGGAGTCCCGGATGAGATTGGGGACATGACGAGGAGTCTCGAAATGGTCGAGACGTAAAGATCGATATATTGGACGACTATATTCGGACTTCGGAAAGGTTCCGAGTGATTCGGGTATTTTTTGGAGTACCGGAGAGTTACGGGAATTCGCCGGGAGAAGTATTGGGCCTTATTGGGCCACACGGGAAAGAGAGAGGGGCTGCCTAGAGCAGGCTGCACGCCCCCCAAGGCCTAGTCCGAATTGGACTAAGGGGAGGGGCCGCACCCCCTCCTTCCTTCCCTTCTCTCTTCCCTTTCCTTCTCTCCTACTCCTACTACATGGAAGGTCTCCTAGTTGGACTAGGAAAGGAGGGAATCCTACTCCCGGTGGGAGTAGGACTCCTCCCTGGCGCGCCCTCCCTTCGCCGGCCGCCTCCTCCCCCTTGCTCCTTTATATACGGGGGCAGGGGGCACCCCATAGACACACAAGTTGATCTACGGATCGTTCCTTAGCCGTGTGTGGTGCCCCCTTCCACCATATTCCACCTCGGTCATATCGTCGCGAAGTTTAGGCGAAGCCCTGCGCCGGTAGAACATCATCATCGTCACCACGCCGTCGTGCTGACGGAACTCATCTCCGGAGCTCGGCTGGATCGGAGGCCGGAGATCGTCATCGAGCTGAACGTGTGCTGAACTCGGAGGCTCCGTACGTTCGGTGCTTGGATCGGTCGGATCGTGAAGACGTACGACTACATCAACTGCGTTGTGCTAACGCTTCCGCTTACGGTCTACGAGGGTACGTGGACGAACACTCTCCCCTCTCGTTGCTATGCCATCACCATGATCTTGCGTGTGCATAGGAATTTTTTTGAAATTACTACGTTCCCCAACAGTGATATCAGAGCCTAGGTTTTATGGTTTGATGTTATATGCACGAGTAGAACACAAGTGAGTTGTGGGCGATACAAGTCATACTGCTTACCAGCATGTCATACTTTGGTTCGGCGGTATTGTGAGATGAAGCGGCCCGGACCGACATTACGCGTACGCTTACGCGAGACTGGTTTCACCGTTACGAGCACTCGTGCTTAAAGGTGGCTGGCGGGTGTCTGTCTCTCTCACTTTAGCTGAATCGAGTGTGGCTACGCCCGGTCCTTGCGAAGGTTAAAACAGCACCAACTTGACGAACTATCGTTGTGGTTTTTGATGCGTAGGTAAGAACGATTCTTGCTAAGCCCGTAGCAGCCACGTAAAAATTGCAACAACAAAGTAGAGGATGTCTAACTTGTTTTTGCAGGGCATGTTGTGATGTGATATGGTCAAGACGTGATGCTATATTTTATTGTATGAGATGATCATATTTTGTAACCGAAGTTATCGGCAACTGGCAGGAGCCATATGGTTGTCGCTTTATTGTATGAAATGCAAACGCCCTGTAATTGCTTTACTTTATCACTAAGCGGTAGCGATAGTCGTAGAAGCAATAGATGGCATAAACGAGAACGATGCTACGATGGAGATCAAGGTGTCGCGCCGGTGACGATGGTGATCACGATGGTGCTTCGGAGATGGAGATCACAAGCACAAGATGATGATGGCCATATCATATCACTTATATTGATTGCATGTGATGTTTATCCTTTATGCATCTTATCTTGCTTTGATTGACGGTAGCATTTTAAGATGATCTCTCGCTAAAATTGTCAAGAAGTGTTCTCCCTGAGTATGCACCGTTGCCAAAGTTCATCGTGCCCAGACACCACGTGATGATCGGGTGTGATAAGCTCTACGTCCATCTACAACGGGTGCAAGCCAGTTTTGCACACGCGGAATACTCAGGTTAAACTTGACGAGCCTAGCATATGCAGATATGGCCTCGGAACACAGAGACCGAAAGGTCGAATGTGAATCATATAGTAGATATGATCAACATAGTGATGTTCACCATTGAAAACTACTCCATCTCACGTGATGATCGGCTATGGTTTAGTTGATTTGGATCACGTGATCACTTAGATGACTAGAGAGATGTCTGTCTAAGTGGGAGTTCTTAAGTAATATGATTAATTGAACTTAAATTTATCATGAACTTAGTCCTGGTAGTATTTTGCAAATTATGTTGTAAGATCAATAGCTTGCGTTGTTGCTTTCATATGTTTATTTTGATATGTTCCTAGAGAAAATTGTGTTGAAAAATGTTAGTAGCAATAATGCGGATTGGATCCGCGATCTGAGGTTTATCCTCATTGCTGCACAGAAGAATTATGTCCTTAATGCACCACTAGGTGACAGACCTATTGCAGGAGCAGATGCAGACATTATGAACGTTTGGCTAGCTCAATATGATGACTACTGGATAGTTTAGTGCACCATGCTTAACGGCTTAGAATCGGGACTTCAAAGACGTTTTGAACGTCATGGACCATATGATATGTTCCAGGAGTTGAAGTTAATATTTTCAGCAAATACCCGAGTTGAGAGATATGAAGTCTCCAACAAGTTCTATAGCTAAAAGATGGAGGAGAATCGCTCAACTAGTGAGCATGTGCTCAGATTGTCTGGGTACTTCAATCGCTTGAATCAAGTGGGAGTTAATCTTCTAGATAAGATAGTGATTGACAGAATTCTCTAGTCACCATCACCAAGTTAGTAGAACTTCGTGATGAACTATAATATGCAAGGGATGACGAGGGTGATTCCCAAGCTCTTCGTGATATTGAAATCGACGAAGGTAGAAATCAAGAAAGAGCATCAAGTGTTGATGATTGACAAAGACCACTAGTTTCAAGAAAAGGGCAAAGGGAAACTTCAAGTGGAATGGCAAACAAGTTGTCACTCCCGTGAGGAAGACCAAAGCTGGACCAAAGCCTGAAACTGAGTGCTTCCACTGCAAAAGGAAATGGTCACTGGAAGCGGAAATGCTCCGAATATTTGGTGGATAAGAAGGATGGAAAAGTGAACAAGGGTATATTTGATATACAGGTTATTGATGTGTGCCTTACTAGTGTTTATAGTAGCCCCTAAGTATTTGATACTTGTTTGGTTGCTAAGATTAGTAACTCAAAACAGGAGTTACAGAATAAACAGAGACTAGTTGAAGGGAAGTGACGATGAGTGTTGGAAGTAGTTCAAAGATTGATATGATCATCATCGCACACTCCCCAAACTTTCAGGATAAGTGTTAAACCTAAATAAAAGTTATTTAGCGTTTGCATTGAGCATGAATATGATTTGATCATGTTTATTGCAATACGGTTATTCGTTTAAAGTCAGAGAATAATTGTTGTTCTGTTTAAATGAATAAAACCTTCAATGGTCATACACCCAATGAAAATAGTTTGTTGGATCTCGATCATAGTGATACACATATTCATAATATTGATGCCAAAAGATGCTAAGTTAATAATGATAGTGCAACTGATTTGTGGCACTGCCGTTTGGGTCATATCGGTGTAAAGCGCATGAAGAAACTCCATAAAGATGGATTTTCGGAATCACTTGGTTATGAATCATTTGATGCTTGCGAACTGTGCCTTTTGGGCAAGATGACTAAAACTCCGTTCTCCGGAACAATGGAACAAGCTACTGACTTATTGGAAATAATACATACCGATGTATGCGATCCAATGAGTGTTGATGCTCGTGGCAAGTATCGTTATTTTCTGACCTTCACAAGATGATTTGAGCAGATATGAGTATATCTACTTGATGAAACATAAGTCTGAAATAGTTGAAAGGTTCAAAGAATTTCAGAGTGAAGTGGAAAAATCATCGTAACAAGAAAATAAAGTTTCTGCGATCTGATCGCGGAGACGAATATTTGAGTTACGAGTTTGGTCTTCAATTAAAACAATGTGGAATAGTTTCACAGCTCACGCCACCTGGAACACCACAACGTTATGGTGTGTCCGAACGTCATAACCGCACTTTATTGGATATGGTGCGATCTATGATGTCTCTTACTGATTTACCAATATTGTTTCGGGGTTATGCATTAGAGACGGCCGCATTCACGTTAAATAGGGCACCATCAAAATCCATTGAGACGACGCCTTATGAACTGTGGTTTGGCAAGAAACCAAAGTTGTCATTTCTTAAAGTTTGGGGCTACGATGCTTATGTGAAGAAACTTCAACCAGATAAGCTCGAACCCAAATCGAAGAAGTGCGTCTTCATAGAATACCCAAAGGAAACTGTTGGGTATGCCTTCTATCACAGATCCGAAGGAAAGATATTCGTTGCTAAAAATGGATCCTTTCTAGAGAAGGAGTTTCTCTCGAAAGAAGTGAGTGGGAGAAAGAGCTTGATAAGGTAATTGTACCTTCTCCCGAATTGGAAAATAGTTCATCACTGAAATCAGTTCCAGTGATTCCTACACCAATTAGTGAGGAAGCTAATGATGATGATCATGAAACTTCAGATCAAGTTACTACAGAACCTCGTAGGTCTTCCAGAGTACGGTCCGCACCAGAGTGGTACGGTAATCCTATTCTGAAAGTCATGTTACTAGACCATGATAAACCTACGAACTATGAGGAAGCGATGATGAGCCCAGATTCCACGAAATGGCTTGAGGCCATGAAATCTGAGATGGGATCCATGTATGAGAACAAAGTGTGGACTTTGGTGGAGTTGCCCGATGATCGGCAAGCCATATTGTATAAATGGATCTTCAAGAGGAAGACAGATGCTGATAGTAGTGTTACTATCTACAAAGCTCGACTTGTCGCAAAAGGGTTTTCGACAAGTTCAAGGCGTTGACTACAATGAGATTTTCTCAACTATAGTGATGCTTAAGTCTGTCCGAATCATGTTAGCAATTGCCACAATTTATGAAATCTGGCAAATGGATGTCAAAACTGCATTCCTTAATGGTTTTCTTAAAGAAGAGTTGTATATGATGCAACCAGAAGGTTTTGTCAATCCTAAAGGTGTTAACAAAATGTGCAAGCTCCAGCGATCCATCTATGGACTGGTGCAAGCATCTCAGAGTTGGAATATACGCTTTGATAAGTTGATCAAAGCATATAGTTTTGTACAGACTTACGGTGAAGCCTGTATTTACAAGAAAGTGAGTGGGAGCACTACAACATTTCTGATAAGTATATGTGAATGACATATTGTTGATTGGAAATAATGTAGAATTATTCTGCAAAGCATAAAGGATACTTGAAAAAGAGTTTTTCAAAGCAAGACCTCGGTGAAGCTGCTTACACATTGAGCATCAAGATCTATATAGATAGATCAAGACGCTTGATAAGATTTTTCAATGAATACATACCTTGATAAATTTTTGAAATAGTTCAAAACGGAACAGTCAAAGAAGGAGTTCTTGCCTGTGTTGCAAGGTGTGAAATTGAGTAAGACTCAAGACCCGACCATGGCAGAAAATAGAAAGAGAATGAAAAGTCATTCCCTATGCCTCAGTCATAGGTTCTATAAAGTATGCTATGTTGTGAACCAGACATATTGTATACCTTGCTCTGAGTTTGGCAAGGGAATACAATTTTGATCTAATAGTAGATCACTGGACAGCGGTCAAGAATATCCTTAGTAAGGACTAAGGAGATGTTTCTCGATTATGGAGGTGATAAAAGAGTTCGTTGTAAAATTTACATCGGTGCAAACTTTTACACCGATCCAGATGACTCTAGGTCTTAATCTGGGTACATATTGAAAGTGGGAGCAATTAGCTAGAGTAGCTCCGTACAGAGCATTGTAGACATAGAATATTTGCAAAATACATACGGCTCTGAATGTGACAGACCCGTTGACTAAGCTTCTCTCACGAGCAAAACATGATCACACCTTAGTACTCTTTGGGTGTTAATCACATAAGCGATGTGAACTAGATTATTGACTCTAGTAAACCCTTTGGGTGTTGTTCACATGACGATGTGAACTATGGGTGTTAATCATATACAGATATGAAAATTGGTGTTAAATCACATGGTGATGTGAAATAGATTATTCACTCTAGTGCAAGTGGGAGACTGAAGGAAATATGCCCTAGAGGCAATAATAAAGTTATTATTTATTTCCTTATTTCATGATAAATGTTTATTATTCATGCTAGAATTGTATTAACCGGAAACATAATACATGTGAGAATACATAGACAAACATAGTGTCACTAGTATGCCTCTACTTGACTAGCTCGTTGAATCAAAGATGGTTAAGTTTCCTAGCCATAGACATGAGTTGTCATTTGATTAACGGGATCACATCATTAGGAGAATGATGTGATTTACATGACCCATTCCGTTAGCCTAGCACTTGACCGTTTAGTATGTTGCTATTGCTTTCTTCATGACTTATACATGTTCCTGTAACTATGAGATTATGCAACTCCCATTTACCGGAGGAACACTTTGGGTGCTACCAAATGTCACAACGTAACTGGGTGATTATAAAGGAGTACTACAGGTGTCTCCAAAGGTACATGTTGGGTTGGCGTATTTCGAGATTAGGTTTTGTCACTCCGATCGTCGGAGAGGTATCTCTGGGCCCTCTCGGTAATGCACATCATTATAAGCCTTGCAAGCAATGTGACCAATGAGTTGGTTACGGGATGATGCATTACAGAACGAGTAAAGAGACTTGCCAGTAATGAGATTGAACTAGGTATTGGATACCGACGATCAAATCTCGGGCAAGTAACATACCGATGACAAAGGGAACAACGTATGTTGTTATGCGGTTTGACCGATAAAGATCTTCGTAGAATATGTAGGAACCAATATGGGCATCCAGGTTCCGCTATTGGTTATTGACCAAGAATAGTTCTAGGTCATGTCTACATAGTTCTTGAACCCGCAGGGTCCGCACGCTTAAGGTTTTGATGACAGTTTTATTATGAGTTTATGAGTTTTGATGTACCGAAGGAGTTTGGAGTCCCGGATGAGATTGGGGACATGACGAGGAGTCTCGAAATGGTTGAGATGTAAAGATTGATATATTGGATGACTATATTCGGACTTCGGAAAGGTTCCGAGTGATTCGGGTATTTTTCGGAGTACCGGAGAGTTACGGGAATTCGCCGGGAGAAGTATTGGGCCTTATTGGGCCATACGGGAAAGAGAGAGGGGCTGCCTAGGGCAGGCTGCGCGCCCCCCCAAGGCCTAGTCCGAATTGGACTAAGGGGAGGGGCCGCACCCCCTCCTTCCTTCCCTTCTCTCTTCCCTTTCCTTCTCTCCTACTCCTACTACATGGAAGGTCTCCTAGTTGGACTAGGAAAGGAGGGAATCCTACTCCCGGTGGGAGTAGGACTCCTCCCTGGCGCGCCCTCCCTTCGCCGGCCGCCTCCTCCCCCTTGCTCCTTTATATACGGGGGCAGGGGGGCACCCCATAGACACACAAGTTGATCTACGGATCGTTCCTTAGCCGTGTGCGGTGCCCCCTTCCACCATATTCCACCTCGGTCATATCGTCACGGAGTTTAGGCGAAGCCCTACGCCGGTAGAACATCATCATCGTCACCACGCCGTCGTGCTGACGGAACTCATCTCCGGAGCTCGGCTAGATCGGAGGCCGGAGATCGTCATCGAGCTGAACGTGTGCTGAACTCGGAGGCTCCGTACGTTCGGTGCTTGGATCGGTCGGATCGTGAAGACGTACGACTACATCAACCGCGTTGTGCTAATGCTTCCGCTTACGGTCTACGAGGGTACGTGGACGAACACTCTCCCCTCTCGTTGCTATGCAATCACCATGATCTTGCGTGTGCGTAGGAAATTTTTTGAAATTACTACGTTCCCCAACACTACGGACTAAGCCCTCTGGTTTATATAGACAGCGAAGGGGACTAGGGTTGTACAAAGTTGGTTACAGAGAAAGGAATCTTCATATCCGGGCGCCAATCTTGCCTTCCACGCCAAGGAGAGTCCCATCTGGACACGGGAGAGAGTCTTCTGTCTTGTATCTTCACGGCCCAACAGTCTGGCCCATGCTACATAGTCCAGCCGTCCGAGGACCCCTTAATCCAGGACTCCCTCAGTAGCCCCTGAACTAGGCTTCAATGACGAGGTGTCCGGCGCGCGAATTGTCTTCGGCATTGCAAGGCGGGTTCCTTCCTCGAATACTCCAAAATAGTCTTTGAACACAAGAATCGTGTCCGGCTTTGCAAAACAAATTCCACACACAATCACAGAGAGTATAATATTTCACGAGTCCAATCCACTGACAACTTTTTATAGCGTGGCATCACGTCGCCGCCCGACCATTATTTCGAACCTTTTTCAGCTTGCCGCTCCATATTTCGAGATGCGGTTTCATTGGCGTGTCTTGTCAAAGCAGAGATCGTGTCCCCTTATTGCGGGATTCTCATCAATACGGGCATGGGTAATCCCACCGTATCGTCTGCACGGCCCTTGGGAATAGGCGTGTTTTTAGGGCGAGTGGGGAGGTGCTTGATATTCACTACCTTTATAAAGAGACAAGGATTCACCCCTTTTCACCCACGCCTTCCCTTTCTCTGCCCATCCATTCTCGAGCTCCAACGCCCAAGTCCTCTGACGAAGATGCTGGTTCCGGTGCCCTATCAAGCGCCGGAGAAGAAGGCCAAGGGGACCAGAGGTGGCCTCCGTCATAAGGGCACTTCGGACATGACGTCCGGAGACGCCGAGACTCATTCCTCCACCGCCGAGGACGACGAGGAAGAGGAGGAGGAAGAAGAAAGCCATTCCCTCCCCGAGGGAGGGAGAAAGAAAAGGACGGCCTCCACGCGTCTGGAGGCCGAAGAGTCCAAGAAGGGGAAGGCTTCCCTCCCAGAAAACTCCACAGCGGACACCGACAACAGCTCAGAATGGCGCTCCAGGGATAAGCCCCTGGCCGAATCGTAAGTACTCAAAGATGCACTCATATATCCGGCCCTTTTCCTTCATGGTTTTAACATGTCAAATCATGTGTTGTAGCCTGGCCCGTTCCGTCCTCCAATGATCCTCACCAATGCGGAATTCGCTGGATCCGAAGGTGATGGACAGCGAGTCCCTTCCGGCAGCCTCCTCTCCCAAGGCCATGGATGACACCGAGGTGTTGTCCCGAAGGACCCTAGGCCAGGGAGAGACGCAGGAGGCCGTCAAGGCGGCGCCAGAGGGTGAAACCTTGGCTGCCGGACACATGGGGGAGCAAATCACCAAGGATACTGGCGATGGGGGCCATATCCAATTCGGCCCCCAGCCGAATACAATTCCGGAATCAGGCAAGGAGCCTCTTTTCAAAGAAGGAGGTGCTCCTATTTCACCGATGACCTCTGTCCATCAAGAGGCACCGGATAATTTGCTAGAAGCGCTGCAAGGCGCTTCCATTGTTGAGGAACACCGTATCCTTATGGGTACGGTGGTTGAGAGGGTGCGGTCCATTAAGAGCGGACTGACCGACGCCTGTACCAGTCTTCTAACAGGTTTTGAGGTGAGCGACACAATTATATAAAAAGAATGGCATAGTATAGACAGTAGCCCCTGAGACTCTGTCCGGTGTTTGGAAAGAAAAGCCGAACAGAGGATCAAATAATTTTCACAGGAGACTAACCTGACATGTCTATGTGAGTAAGCAGGCGTCGTTGCTGGCTGCGATCTCTCATGCTGCTGAGGTATCCGGACTGAAGCAGAGTCTGGAGCGAACAGAGGAAGAGCTCGGCCGTGTGAAGAAATAGCTGGAAGACAATCAAGGTATGCAATAACCTTGTCTATAATCAGGAAGGATGAATGATTTGTGCTGACTAAAGTGCCAAGATATTTATTAGGAGCGGCGACTAAGGTGGAGACCCTCAAGAAGGCGCTAGCCGAGGCCGAGGAGAGAGCGGCCAAGGAACAAGCCGCCCGTGAAAAGCATGAGGCCAGGGTCGGTGAGGTCCAGCGGGAGCTCCAGGACATCGTGAAGAAATGCGAGTCCTTGGAGCGCAACATTGCGGATCAAGAGTCCAAACTTGCCAAGGCCTGCCAAAGCGCACACGATGCCCGGGTTGAAGCCCAGGGCACCCTCCAGGAAGTCCAGGGGGCCAGAAAAATCGCGGCGGGTAAGGCCTTTATTATGCAGAGCAAATATGTGAAGAAAAGGTTCCGCTTACTGACCCGGATGTGGAGTTCTCCAGGGGCGTTTGCAGATCTGCCGTGCAACGTTTCAAACGCTGTGGATTTCTTCCGAGCCTAAGAGGGGAGCTCCACGGAGAAGCTGTTTTGGTCGCAATACCTTGCGCCAGAACATCCGGTGCCCTTTAGTGATCAGCTAAAATAGCTGGTCAAACTGCACAGGGTGGCCGAACTAGCCATGAAGGATTTAATAATCCGGCTATGGCCTGCCGAAGCCATAGCCAACAGCTACTTCGGGCTCGTGAAGCGGCTGGTCAATGCTAGCCCTCGGCTTGATGCCATCAAGCGGTCGGTCTGCATCGAAGGCGTGCAAATGGCCTTCGCCCGAGTCAAGATACAGTGGGCGAAGATGGACGCCATGAAGCTTGCGACCGAGGGACAGCCCGCTGGCAAGGAGCACCGCATGTTCGAGCGGTATTTTGAAGATGTCCTGAAGGGATCCCGCATTGTAGAGGGGTAGTGTTCAAAAGACATTATCTTTGAATGGAGTCATTCATATTGTCCCTTCCTGTATTATGAAACAGAGTCGTTATGTAATATAATTCCTATTATTTAAAATTTTACCTCCTGTGCGGCCGTTTTGTTAAATCTGAGAGTTGGCTAGTCATCGCTTCAGCCCCCGCGTAGGTAGTATGGGGGTGTTCGGGATGAATCTAAACACTCTTTATCCCAAAGTTTGGTCCTTAAAGGAGGTGTTTAGCGCAATGAACCAGGAAATCAGACTATGTGGCTTTATCACTCTCACTTAGCCATAGGAGTTTGACAAATAGAAATGTAGGTGCAACCCCTAGTTAGTATTTAATCTGGACTAGGATGTTGTAGACACCTGATCGGGTAAAGGCCGATTCGTCGCACGAGGCTGAAGAAATCACAAAAGATTTTGAACCTCCGAATAGCTGACCAGCTCTCGCCGCATCATGACAATCAGTTTTTGGCTTTCTCTACTGAGGTGTTTGCTTGGATAAACCAGAGACACAATCGTAGTAGTTCTCCCTTTACTACCCTAGCCGATAGAGCGGAATGTAAGGCAGTAAGCACAGGAGCCGAGCAACCCAACTATTGATCAAAGACATGATTCGGAGCCAATGCATATAATGCTACAATTCAGGGTGCCAAACTATACTGTAAAAAGTGTTCGGACTTTGTTGCCGTAGTATGGAGCATAATGAAGCCCCTGGCAAATTTAAAGCGTACCAAAGTGTATGGGTGCAATCGATAAGAATAATGAAATAAAATGAAATAGCAAGTTAATGCCACATAAGTTGGGCCACAAACTGTTTTTATTGTGATTAATACGTCAAAGCGTATTTGTACAAATAGTGTGATAAACAATATGGCTGTTTAACCTGCCAAGACCAGGGGGAGCTGCGTGCGGGTCCCGAAGACAGGTAGAATGATCATCAAGAAGAACATCTAGAGATTCCCTCACACGTCCATACTGCTTCCCGCCTTGGTATGTATATATCCTTCGAAAGGACCAATGACCAGACCGTTGGGAGGGGCCTGTGAAAATGACACAAAAAATGATAAGAAGGAAAAGGAAAAGGTATGTGTCTGAGCCGTATGATGGGCCACAATAACGTTACGCCTCCATCTATGCCCATGGTATTTTGAGTGCGTAGTTATGTACGCGCGGTACGTACGCCGCCATTCGGTCGGTATTGATACAGAGGCCAAATTGCTAGTCGAGCTCTTGATGAGCTAGACTGTCCTGCTGCAGATTAGTCTGGACTCGTTTGACAGTGTCCGGGAGCTTGGTCGCCGAATTAAAGTTCCGCTTGATACGGCCGCTCTGAACCTCTGCTGCCAGAGCGGCGGCGTGCTCCTCAGTACGGAGGGAGCGCTCTGTGTTCCATTGACTGTTATGACACTGCATGGTCCTGGCATCTTAAGTTTGAGATAAGCATAGTGTGGCACCGCATTGAATCGAGCAAATGCAGTTCGTCCGAGTAGGGCGTGATAGCCACTGCGGAAGGGGACGATGTTGAAGATCAACTCTTTGCTAAGATCCGAAGACAACTTCCAATGTGATTGAGCCCGTGCAGCGGGCCTCTACACCTGGTATAACTCCTTTAAAGGTAGTTTTTGTGGGCTTGATCCTGGATGGATTGATGCCCATTTTGCGCACTGTATCCTGATATAGCAGGTTCATGCTGCTCCCACCGCCATGAGGACTCGTGTGAGGTGGAATCCATCAATTATTGGGTCGAGGACCAATGCGGCTGAACCACCATGACGGATACTGGTCGGATGGTCCTTGCGATCGAAAGTGATCGGGCAGGACGACCATGGGTTGAACTTTGCGGCGACTGGCTCCATCGCATAGACATCCCTGAACGCACGCTTGCGTTCCCTCTTGGGGATATGGGTAGCGTATATCATGTTCATCGTTTTAACTTGGGAGAGGGGACTTCTTCTGTCCCCCTGTATTCGGTGGCCGGGGCTCCTCGTCATCATCCTCACTTTGCGACCCCTTCTCCTTGTTCTCGGCATTTAACTTGCCGGCCTGTTTAAAAACCCAACAGTCTCTGTTGGTATGATTGGCTGGTTTATTAGGAGTGCCGTGGATTTGACATGGACGATCGAGTATGCGGTCCAAGCTGGACGAGCCCGAATTGTTTCTTTTATATGGCTTCTTCCGCTGACCGGACTTAGAGCCAGTGAATCCGGTGTTGACCGCCGTGTCCTCGGTGTTGTCACCGTTGCTTCGACGCTTGTTTTTGTTGCGCTGGGGCTTGCCATTGCTATTTCTGGCTTCAGAAGTGCTAGGTTCGCTTGTATTGTTATTGCTACGGGCTAACCAGCTATCCTCGCCCGCACAGAAGCAGGTCATAAGCGTCGTGAGGGCTGCCATAGACTTTGGCTTTCTTGGCTGAGGTGTCGTCCGAGCCGTTTGTCATGGATGCTATGTTTAAAGACCGCTGGGGCTTCGGCATCCGGACAGTCGACGATCTGGTTCTTTTTAGTTAAGAACCTAGTCCAGAATTTCCTGGCTGACTCTCCAGGCTGTTGAACTATGTGACTTAAATCGTCGGCATCCGGAGGTCGGACATATGTACCCTAGAAGTTGTCGAGGAAGGCGTCTTCCAAGTCTTCCCAACTGCCAATTGAGTTTTCTGGCAAACTGTTCAACCAGTGCCGAGCAGGTCCCTTGAGTTTTAGCGGGAGGTATTTTATGGCATGATATGGAGGATAAAATCCTCAATCCATACCACGGGGTCTGTTGTCCCATCATATGATTTGATGTTCATGGGTTTAAACCCTTCTGGAAATTCATGTTCCATTACTTCATCAGTGAAGCAGAGGGGGTGTGTGGCGCCTCTATATCGGGCCAAGTCGCGACGTAGCTTAGATGGAGTTCGTCTGCGGTTTTTGGCCTGGGCACGGTTATGTTTGTCACGTCCGACCGGATGGCCATCTCGCACATCAGGGCATGCCCCCACGATCCATAGATCAATCTGGTGTGACGTGCTCTGTTTTCCAGGTCATGCCGTAGGTCATATGTGTATCCCCGAGCTGTTGTGTCTCTGTTTTTACGGCGAGGCAGTGCGGGCTGGTGTTCGGCTTGAGTTGCCGCTTTGTCCCGACCATGTGGTGGTCGGTCAGCCGCATTACGCGCTGGTAGGACGGGCTCCAGCACCTCGTCATCGAATTGGGGTAACAATTTGTGTTTCGGGTAACTTTTGGTTGGGCGCTTGAGGCCGTATTCCTCGGCTACCAGGACATTAGTCCATCTATCATTGAGTAGATCTTGATCAGCTTGAAGCTGCTGCTGCTTCTTTTTCAGGCTCCTTGCAGTGGCTATTAGCCGGCGCTTAAAGCGCTCCTGATCGACGGGCTCCTCAGGCACGATAAAGTCTTCGTCACCAAGGCTTGCCTCATCCTCGAAGGGTGGAAGATAATTACTGTCCTCCGAGTCTTTGTTAACAGCCTGTTCATTAGGGCTGACTCGCCCATCCTCCCGTTCATCCTGTTCGGAAGTTGGCTCAACGGGGTCTTCGTTGTCTTCGGTGTTGTCCGGAGTATTATTTTCTCCTGTGCCGGTATTGCTATTTTTTCCACGGCGTGGTTTAGAACGGCGCCACTGACATCAGCACTTTGGCTGTATCTCAGGAGGCTTATCCTCGACTGGATCCTTCTCATTGTCACTGTTGTTCTCTTTGGGTGTATCCACCATGTTTACGTATACGACGAGGTGGCTGTCCAGCGCCCTTTAAGCGGTGGTTTTTGTGCCTGCTCCTCTCCGGCATCGCTGTCCATACCGCCGATGTCTCCAGAGCCGTAATTGAGCATGTCGATTAAGTCTTCGACAGTGGCGATGAAGTGGGTGGTGGGTGGGAAGCGGAATTCTCCGTCATCAGCTTCCAATCCAAACCGGATATAGTTCGGCTGAGAGTCCCCTGATAAGGAGAGGGCCTTTAATGAGTTTAGCACATCACCTGAAGGTGAGTGCCGGAAGATTTCCACAGAACTGAATTCAACGATCGGCGCCTAATCAGGTTAGATGGGCGCGGATGCACGTGGTTCGGAACCTATGGCCGGAGATGAATCTGAGGTTCTGGTGACACAGGCCCCGCTCGAGGTTGGATCTGTGTGCGGCTCTAACGCCGCTGAGTCTGCGGCTTCTACGGCGGGGTTGAGCTTCCCGTCCTCGAATGACACAATCTGCTCCGGATCCAGGGCCAGAGCAGTTATAGACGCTATCTCCTGGGCACGGTCCGATGACAGATTTAGGTCATGTTCATCGTGGTGGCACGGAGCGGCTGCCATGGGCTCGAATCCGTCGAAGATCAAGTCTCTGCGGATATCAGCAATGTAATTCAAGCTTCCAAACCTGACCTGATGGCCAGGGGCATAGCTATCGATCTGCTCTAGATGGCCAAGCGAGTTGGCCCACAGTGCGAAGCCGCCGAATACGAAGATCTGTCTGGGGAAAAAAACCTCCCCCTGGACTGCATTGTTGTAGATGATTGACGGAGCCATCAAATCTTTTGGTGACGACGCAGCGGAGCTCTCAATGAAAGCACCAATGTCAATGTCAAAACCAGCGGATCCTGGGTAGGGGGTCCCGAACTGTGCGTCTAAGGTTGATGGTAACAAGAGGCGGGGGACACGATGTTTGCCCAGGTTCGGGCCCTCTCCATGGAGGTAATACCCCACTTCCTGCTTGATTGATCTTGATGAATATGAGTATTACAAGAGTTGATCTACCATGAGAGGACTAGCTTGTATGATTATGATTGGCCCTATGGACTAAGCCCTCCGGTTTATATAGACACCGGAGGGGACTAGGGTTGTACAAAGTTGGTTAGAGAGAAAGGAATCTTCATATCCGGGCGCCAAGCTTGCCTTCCACGCCAAGGAGAGTCCCATCCAGACACGGAAGAGAGTCTTCTGTCTTGTATCTTCACGGCCCAACAGTCCGGCCCATGCTACATAGTCCGGCCATCCGAGGACCCCTTAATCCAGGACTCCCTCAGAGGGAGTGCCACACAAGGGGTCAAAGTCTCCCACCTTGGTCGACCAAGAGGACGGGAACTTCACCTCCAATTCGGCCTCCCCCTTCCTTCCTCAAGGGGTCAAGGGAGCGTCACCTCTGTTCGGCCCAAGTGGCCCAAGTAGCTTTCCACCACTTTGCCTTTTAAGGCTCCTTGATATTAAAATAAATATAAAACCCTCCTTATCATATTTAGAGCCTTTTAATATTAGTTTAACAACACTGATGTCTACTACGCGACCTTCTTCTTGTAGACTCGTGTTGGGCCTCCAAGCACAGAGTTTTGCAGGACAGTAGAAATTTTCCCTCAAGTGGATTAGCTAAGGTTAATCAATCCATGGGAGGCGTAGAATGAAGATGGTCTCTCTCAAATAACCCTCCAACCAAATAACAAAGAGCCTCTTGTGTCCCCAACACACCCAATATAATGGTAAATTGTATAGGTGCACTAGTTCGGCGAAGAGATGCTGATACAAGTGTAATATGGATGGTAGATATAGGTTTTTGTAATATGAAATTATAAAAACATCAAGGTAGCAAGTGGTAAAGTGAGCGAAAGCGGTATTGCAATGCTTGGAAACAAGGCCTAGGGTTCATACTTTCACTAGTGCAAGTTCTCTCAACAATGATAACATAATTAGATCATATAATAATCCCTCAACATGCAACAATGAGTCACTCCAAAGTCACTAATAGCAGAGAACAAACGAAGAGATTAT
Organism: Triticum aestivum; assembly: GCF_018294505.1. NCBI lineage: Eukaryota > Viridiplantae > Streptophyta > Magnoliopsida > Poales > Poaceae > Triticum > Triticum aestivum. The sequence goes on from NC_057798.1 coordinate 174,263,393, forward strand.
TGTAGGGTACGAAGCCACCTCAAAGTTACTCTTTCCGATCAATCCATTGGGCTATTCATATAAGTGTCACAAACAGCCCTAGAGTTCGTACTAAAATAACACCTTAAGACACACATTAACCAAAACCCTAATGTCACCTAGATACTGCAATGTCACCACAACTATCCACGGGTTTTATTATACAACATGCATCACACAATCTCAGATTCATCTATTCAAACCAACACAAAGAACTTCAAAGAGTGCCCCAAAGTTTCTACCGGAGAGTCAAGGTGAAAACATGTGCCAACCCCTATGCATAAGTTCACAAGGTCATAGAACGCGCAAGTTGATCACCAAAACATACATCAAGTGGATCATGTGAATATCCCATTGTCACCACAGATAAGCACATGCAAGACATACATCAAGTGTTCTCAAATCCTTAAAGACTCAATCCAATAAGATAACTTCAAAGGGAAAACTCAATCCATTACAAGAAGGTAGAGGGGAAGAAACATCATAAGATCCAACTATAGTAGCAAAGCTCGCGGTACATCAAGATCATGCCAAATCAAGAACACGAGAGAGAGAGAGAGATCAAACACATAGCTATTGGTACATACCCTCATCCCTGAGGGTGAACTACTCCCTCCTCGTCATGGAGAGCACCGGGATGATGAAGATGGCCGCTGGTGATGGATTCCCCTTATGGCAGGGTGCCGGAACAGGGTCCAGAGAGGTTTTTCGTTGCTACAGAGGCTTGCGGCGGTGGAACTCCTGATCTAGGTTTTGTTCAGGAAGTTTGGGGATATATAAGAGATGTTGACATCGGGAACAAGTCAGGGGTCCACGAGGCAGCCAGAAGATAGGGGGCGCACCCTGGGGGCGCCCTCCACCCTTGTGGTGGCCTCGGGACTCTACTGTTCCATCTCCGATGCTCTGTGGGCTTCTTCTGGTCCAAAAATAATCTCCATAAATTTTTTGGACTCCGTTTGGTATTCCTTTTCTGTAAAACTCAAAAACAATGAAAAAACAGAAACTGGCACTGGGCTCCGGGTTAATAGGTTAGTTCCAAAAATCATATAAAATAGCATATAAAACATCCAAGATGGATAATATAATAGGAACAATAAAAAATTATAGATACGTTGGAGATGTATCAAGCATCCCCAAGCTTAATTCCTGCCCGTCCTCGAGTAGGTAAATGATAAAAACAGATTTTTTGGTGTGGAATGCCACCTAACATATTTATCAATGTAATCTTCTCTATTGTGGCAAGAATATTTAGTTCCATAAGATTGAAAACAAAAGTTTAATATTGACATAAAACAATAATACTTCAAGCATACTAATAAAGCAATAATGTCTTCTCAAAATAGCATGGCCAAAGAAAGCTATCCCTACAAAATCATATAGTCTGGCTATGCTCCATATTCATCACACAAAGTATTCAAATAATGCACAACCCCGATGACAAGCCAAACAATTGTTTCATACTTTTGATGTTCTCAAACCTTTTCAAGTTTCATGCAATACATGAGCGTGAGCCATGGATATAGCACTATGGGTGGAATAGAATATGGTGGTTGTGGAGAAGACAAAAAAGAAGGAGATAGTCTCACATCAACTAGGCGTATCAACAGGCTATGGAGATGCCCATCAATAGATATCAATGTGAGTGAGTAGGGATTGCCATGCAACGTATGCACTAGAGCTATAAGTTTATGAAAGCTCAAAAAGAAACTAAGTGGGTGTGCATCCAACTTGCTTGCTCATGAAGACCTAGGGCATTTGAGGAAGCCCGTCGTTGGAATATACAAGCCAAGTTCTATAATGAAAAATTTCTAGTAGTATATGAAAGTAACAAAATAAGAGACTCTCTATCATGAAGATCATGGTGCTACTTTGAAGCACAAGTGTGGAAAAAGCATAGTAACATTGCCCTTTCTCTCTTTTTCTCTCATTATTTTCTTTTTCTTTTTGGGCCTTCTCTTTTTTTGGCCTCTTTTCTTTTTCTTTTTCTTTTTTCTTTTATTTTTATTTTTCGTCCGGAGTCTCATCCCGACTTGTGGGGGAATCATAGTCTCCATCATCCTTTCCTCACTGGGACAATGCTCTAATAATGAATATCATCACACTTTTATTTACTCACAACTCAAGAATTATAACTTGATACTTAGAACAAAATATGACTCTATATGAATGCCTCCAACGGTGTACCGGGATGTGCAATGAATCAAGAGTGACATGTATGAAAGAATTATGAATGGTGGCTTTGCCACAAATAGATGTCAACTACATGATCATGCAAAGCAATATGACAATGATAAAGCATGTCATAATAAACGGAATGGTGGAAAGTTGCATGGCAATATATCTCGGAATGGCTATGGAAATGCCATAATAGGTAGGTATGGTGGCTGTTTTGAGGAAGGTATATGGTGGGTGTATGGTACCGGCGAGAGTTGCACGACACAAGAGAGGCTAGCAATGGTGGTAGAGTGAGAGTGCGTATAATCCATGGACTCAACATTAGTCACAAAGAACTCACATACTTATTGCAAAAATCTATTAGTTATCGAAATGGAGTACTACGCGCATGCTCCTAGGGGGTAGATTGGTAGGAAAAAAACCATCGCTCGTCCCCGACCGCCACTCATAAGTAAGACAATCAATAAATAAATCATGCTCCGACTTCATCACGTAATGGTTCACCATACATGCATGCTACGGAAATCGCAAACTTCAACACAAGTATTTCTACAATCCACAATTACTCACTAACATGACTCTAATATCACCATCCTCATATCTCAAAACAATCATAAGGAATCAAACTTCTCATAGTATTCAATGCACTTTATATGAAAGTTTTTATTATATCCCTCTTGGATGCCCATCATATTAGGACTAAATTCATAAGCAAAGAAAATTACCATGTTGTTTAAGACTCTCAAAATAATATAAGTGAAGCATGATAGTTCATCAATTTCTTCAAAATAAAACCACCGCCGTGCTCTAAAAAGAGATAAGTGAAGCACTAGAGCAAATGACAAACTACTCCAAAAGATATAAGTGAAGATAAATGAGTAGTTGAATAATTATGTAACTATGTGAAGACTCTCTAACATTTAAGAATTCTAGATCTTAATATTTATTTAATCAGCAAGCAAAGCAAAATAAAATGACATTGCAAGGATAGCACATATCATGTGAAGAAGCAAAAACTTAGGCTCAACCAAAACTAACCGATAGTTGTTGAAGAATAAAGATGGGATGCCAACCGAGGCCCAAGCTTAGATGCTTGAGACTTCTTTAAATATTAATTAGGGATGCCTTGGGCACCCCCAAGTTTGAGCTTTTGTGTCTCCTTAATTCCTTTCATATCGCGGTTTTCCTAAATCTTAAAAAACTTCATACACACAAAACTCAACAGGAACTCGTGAGATAAGTTAGTATAAATCCATGCAAAACCTTATCATTCTCTACTGTAGAAAATCACTAAAATTATTATTTGATATTGTCTACTAAATGCCTCTGCATATTTAATACTCCTATTCTGAAATAGAATCATTAAACAGACAAACATATGCAAACAATGCAAACATAACAGCAATCTGTCTAAACAGAACAATCTGTAAAGAATGCAAGAGGAATCATACTTTCCTAACTCCAAATTTTTTGAAAAATTACCACACTGTAGAAAATTTGTTGTTACTCATTGTGTAAAAATTTATAGACTTCTTCTTCCAGCACTTGAGCACAATTTTCCTTTCCATCATTTTCACGAAACATATTAAAAAGACGAAGCATATGAGGCAACCTCAATTCCATCTTTTGTACTTCTATTTTATAGAATAAACTAGTGATGAAACAAGAAACTAAAAGATTCGATTGCAAGATCTAAATATACCTTCAAGCACTCACCTCCCCGGCAACGAGGCCAGAAAAGAGCTTGATGTCTACTACACAACCTTCTTCTTGTAGACTCGTGTTGGGCCTCTAAGCGCAGAGTTTTGTAGGACAGTAGCAATTTTCCGTCAAGTGGATGACCTAAGGTTTATCAATCCGTGGGAGGCGTAGGATGAAGATGGTCTCTCTCAAACAACCCTGCAACCAAATAACAAAGAGTCTCTTGTGTCCCCAACACACCCAATACAATGGTAAATTGTATAGGCTCACTATTTCGATGAAGAGATGGTGATACAAGTGTAATATGGATGGTAGATATAGGTTTTTGTAATATGAAATTATAAAAACAGCAAGGTAGCAAGTGGTAAAAGTGAGCGAAAACGGTATTGCAATGCTTGGAAACAAGGCCTAGGGTTCATACTTTCACTAGTGCAAGTTCTCTCAACAATGATAACATATTTAGATCATATAATAATCCCTCAACGTGCAACAAAGAGTCACTCCGAAGTCACTAATGGCGGAGAATAAACAAAGAGATTATTGTAGGGTACGAAGCCACCTCAAAGTTATTCTTTCCAATCAATCCATTGGGCTATTCCTATAAGTGTCACAAACAACCCTAGAGTTCGTACTAAAATAACACCTTAAGACACACATCAACTAAAACCATAATGTCACCTAGATACTCCAATGTCACCATGAGTATCCGCGGGTTTGATTACACGATATGCATCACACAATCTCAGATTCATCTATTCAAACCAACACAGAGAACTTCAAAGAGTGATGTCGGTGTCAAAACCAGCGAATCTCCGGTAGGGGGTTCCGAACTGTGCGTCTAAGGCTAATGGTAACAGGAGGCGGGGGACACAATCTTTACCCAGGTTCAGGCCCTCTCAATGGAGGTAATACCCTACTTCCTGCTTGATTGATCTTGATGATATGAGTATTACAAGAGTTGATCTACCACGAGATCATAGAGGCTAAACCCTAGAAGCTAGCCTATGATTCTGATTGTTGTTATTGTCCTACGAACTAAACCCTCCGGTTTATATAGACACCGGGGGGGGGGCTAGGGTTACACAGAGTCAGTTACAGAGAAGGAAATCTACATATCCGAATTGCCAAGCTTGCCTTCCACGCAAAGGAGAGTCCCACCCGGACACGGGACGAAGTCTTCAATCTTGTATCTTCATAGTCCAATAGTCCTGCACAAGTATATAGTCCGGCTGTCTGAGGACCCCCTAATCCGGGACTCCCTCAGTAGCCCCTGAACCAGGCTTCAATGACGATGAGTCCGGCGCGCAGTTTGTCTTCGGCATTGCAAGGCGGGTTCCTTCTCCGAATACTCCAAAGAAGATCTTGAACACAAGGATCGTGTCCGGCTCTACAAAACAAGTTCCACATACCACCATAGAGAGCACAATATTCCACAAGTCTAATCTGCTGACAATTTTCTCATAGCATGACATCACGCCACGACCCGGTCATTATACGAACCGTTTTTCTCAACCTGCTACTGCACATCTTGCGAGGCGGTTTTATTGGCACGTCTTGTCGAAGCAGAGATCGTGTCCCCTTATCACGGGATTCTCATCAATACGGGTGTGGGTAACCCAAGCACGCCATTAACACGAGACTTGGGGAACAAGCGAGTTTACAAGGCAAGTGGGGAGGCGCATGATCCCAGCTGCCTTTATAAGTAGATAAGGATTCCCCTTTTTCACCCACGGCTTTCTCTTCATCCGCTCATCCATTCTCTCTCGCTCGAGCTCCGGCGCCCAAGCATTTGCCCTCTCCGCCCACAAGGCCCTCCGAAAATGTCCGGATCTAGAGCAGGAGGCAAGTGGATGGCCTCTACCGTCCAGGAGAAGGATATCAAGAAACTTCAGGAGGCCGGATATCTGGCCAAGAAGATCGGCCACCGCCTTCCGACGGCGGGACAGATTGTCCCTACTCTGGAACCCCATGAGGGGGTTGTATTCCTCCCTCACTTTGTCCGTGGGCTAGGGTTTCCCCTCCACCCGTTTGTTCGCGACATTATGTATTACTATGGGATCGACTTTCATGATCTATCTCCCAATTCCTTCCTCAACATCTCGACATTCATCGTCGTATGCGAGGCCTTCCTCCACATCTCTCCACATTTCGGATTATGGCTTAAGATTTTCAATGTGAAGCCCAAGGTGGTGAGCGGCGAGCACGCAGCCATGGTGAGCAAGATGCCCAACGTTACATGGCCATTGAGGGAGTCCCAGACTAGGGGGTGTCCGGATAGCCGAACTATCATCTTCGGCCGGACTCCTGGACTATGAAGATACAAGATTGAAGACTTCGTCCCGTGTCCGGATGGGACTTTCCTTGGCGTGGAAGGCAAGCTTGGCGATAAGGATATGTAGATCTCCTACCATTGTAACCGACTCTGTGTAACCCTAACCCTCTTCGGTGCCTATATAAACCGGAGGGTTTTAGCCCGTAGGACGGACAACAATCATACCATAGGCTAGCTTCTAGGGTTTAGCCTCTCTGATCTCGTGGTAGATCTACTCTTGTACTACCCATATCATCAATATCAATCAAGCGGGAGTAGGGTTTTACCTCCATCGAGAGGGCCCGAACCTAGGTAAAAACATCGTGTCCCTTGTCTCCTGTTACCATCCGCCTAGACGCATAGTTCGGGACCCCCTACCCAAGATCCGCCGGTTTTGACACCGACATTGGTGCTTTCATTGAGAGTTCCTCTGTGTCGCCATCTTTAGGCCCGATGGCTCCTTCGATCATCAACAATGATGCGGTCCAGGGCGATACTTTTCTCCCCGGACAGATCTTCGTGTTTGGCGGCTTTGCACTGCGGGCCAATTCGCTTGGCCATCTGGAGCAGATTGAAAGCTATGCCCCTGGCCATCAGGTCAGATTTGGAAGTTTGAACTATATGGCTGACGTCCGCGGAGACTTGATCTTCGACGGGTTCGAGCCGCAGCCAAGCGCGCCGCACTGTCACGATGGGCATGATCTTGCTCTGCTGCCGGACAGTGCCTTGGAGGCCGCACAAGTGTCCGCTCCGACCCTTAGCTCAGTGCCGATTGCGCCGATCGAGGATGGGTGGCTAGACACCGCCTCGAGGGCTGCTATATCTACGGCGATTGAGCCGAACACCAACCTTGTCCTTTGCGAAGCTCATGACTCCAAGGTGCCGGACTCCTCTCTGGACTCCGAACCTTCCGTGCCCCTGCCAATCGAATCCGATTGGGCGCCGATCATGGAGTTCACTGCTGCGGACATCTTTCAGCACTCGCCCTTTGGCGACATCCTGAATTTGCTGAAGTTTCTCTCTTTATCCATGGCAGCCCTCACAACACTCATGACCCGCTTTTGCGCGGGAGAGGACAGCTGGCTAGCTCGTAGTAACAACATGACTGAGGGAGTCCTGGACTAGGGGGTGTCCGGACAGCCGGACTATCATCGTCCGCCGGACTCCAAGACTATGACAAGATTGAAGACTCCGTCCCGTGTCCGGATGGGACTTTCCTTGGCGTGGAAGGCAAGCTTGGCAATACGGATATGTAGATCTCCTACCATTGTAACCAACTCTGTGTAACCCTAGCCCTCTCCAGTGTCTATATAAACCGGAGGGCTTTAGTCCGTAGGACATAACCTCCATTACAACAATCATACCATAGGCTAGCTTCTAGGGTTTAGCCTCCTTGATCTCGTGGTAGATCCACTCTTGTAATACACATCATCAATATTAATCAAGCAGGACGTAGGGTTTTACCTCCATCAAGAGGGCCCAAACCTGGGTAAAACATCGTGTCCCCTTTTTCCTGTTACCATCCGCCTAGACGCACAGTTCGGGACCCCCTACCCGAGATCCGCCGGTTTTGACACCGACATTGGTGCTTTCATTGAGAGTTCCTCTGTGTCATCACCGATAGGCTCGATGGCTTCTTCAATCAACAACGCCGTCCAGGGTGAGACTTTTCTCCCCGGACAGATCTTCATATTCGGCGGCTTCGCACTGCGGGCCAACTCGCTTGGCCATCTGGAGCAGATCGAAAGCTACGCCCCTGGCCATCAGGTCAGGTTCGGAAACCTAAACTTCACGGCCGTCATCCGCGGGGACTTGATCTTCGACGGACTCGAGCCACAGCCGAGCATGCCGCGCTGTCACGATGGGCATGATTTAGCTCTGCCGCCGGACAGTGCCTTGGTTGGCCGCAGACGAATCCGCTCCGGCCTTCAGTCCGGAGCCGATCGCCCCGATCGAGGACCGGTGGCTGGACACCGCCTCGGGGGCTGCACCTTCCACGGTGATGGAGCCAAACAATAACCTCGTCCCTTGTAAAGCTCGTGACTCCGAGGTGCCGGACTCCCTGCCGGACTCCGAACCTCCTGCGCCCCTGCCAATCGAGTCCGATTGGGCGCCGATCATGGAGTTCACCGCGGCGGACATCTTTCAGCACTCGCCCTTTGGCGACATCCTAAATTCGCTAAAACATCTCTCACTATCCGGAGAGCCCTGGCCGGATTATGGCCAGGATGGTTGGGATGCGGACGACGAAGAAATTCAAAGCCCTCCCACCACCCACTTTGTAGCCACTGTCGACGATCTAACAGACATGCTAGACTATGACTCCGAAGACATCGACGGTATGGACGACGATGACGGAGACAATCAAGAACTAGCGCCTACAGGGCAGTGGAAGACCACCTCGACACATGACGTATATATGGTGGATACCCCAAAAGGAAGTGACGACGAGGAACAACGGGGTGCGGCTAAGGATAATCCCGCCGATAAACAACCAAAGCGGCGACGCAAACGCCGCCCTAAGCCCCGCCTCGACAAAGACAGCACTCCTAATGACCCAGCGTTAGAGCAGGGCAAACCAGTGGACGACGAACACGCAACCAAGCAGCCGTCCGAACAGGGCGAACCAAATAATCAATCCAATCCCGGCGAAACCAACAGTCCCGACGACCTCACGCCGGACATACCACCGGAGCATAAAAACCTTCATGGAAGACTCGTTGCCACCGCAAGAAGCTTGAAGAAGGAAAAACGGAAGCTCAAAACAGCGGAAGACATACTCAGAATGAGGTGGAGCAAAGTACTCAAGACCGCAGACAAATATGGCAATGACCACCAATCAAAGAGCTATCCGAAACGCAAGCTGCTGCCAGAATTTGACGAGGGAGCCATAGAGCCCTCACAGTCAACAAACAAAGAGGCCGCCTGGCTGGATAGACGACCAGATGCCAGGCCAAAATCTACAAGCGGCGCCGCACATAAGCTGACTCATTACCCTGGGAAAATAGATGGCCCAGCCAGGTCCATTTACGGGCCAAAAAAGAGGGCCCCAGGAAGCAGCACAACACGTCAAGTGTTCGAAGACAATGGCACACCCAAATATAGGGGCGCCGCACACCCACTATGTTTCACCAATGAGGTGCTGGATCATGAATTCCCAGCAGGGTTTAAACCCATCAACATAGAGGCTTACGACGAAACAACAAACCCTAGAGTCTGGATAGAGGATTATATATTACACATACACATGGCTAGAGGAGATGATCTCCACGCCATAAAATATTTACCCCTCAAGCTCAAAGGGCCAGCCCGTCATTGGCTCAAAAGCCTCCCAGAAAACACTGTTGGAAGTTGGGAAGAGCTTGGGGACACGTTTAGAGCAAATTTTCAAGGGACTTATGTCCACCCTCCGGATGCAGATGATCTAAGTCATATAATTCAACAGCCCGGAGAGTCAGCGCACAAATTGTGGAACAGGTTCCTTACTAAAAAGAACCAAATAGTCGACTGTCCGGACGCCGAAGCCTTAGCAGCTTTTAAACACAATGTTCGAGATGAATGGCTTGCCAGACACCTCGGCCAAGAGAAGCCAAGGACGATGTCCGCGCTAACAAGCCTCATGACCCGCTTTTGCGCACTGGCTAGCAAGATGCAGCACCAGCGACCCGAGTACATCCGAGAGTAGAGATGGAAACGGAAAATCACGGCGCAAGAAGGATCAGCGCCGGAATAAAGAAAAAAGCCCAAAGAATACGACGGTCAATGCCGGATTCAAAAGCTCGCGGCCAAACAACAAAACACTACCTCTTAAGGATAACAGTGATGAGCTATCCAACTTACACAAAATTTTGGGTCGGATATGTCAAATCCACAGTACACCCGGAAGGCCTGCAAACCACACCCACCGAGATTGTTGGGTTTTCAAACAGTCCGGCCGACTAAATGCCGAACACAAGGGGCTCGACACATCAAGCGAGGATGATGATAAACCCCACAAGCAGAGCACCGGAAAACAAAAGACTTTCCCACAAGAAGTCAAAGCAGTAAATTCACTTCATGTGATAATGCGGAAAAACAACGCGGTACCCGCCAAGACGGGTCTCGCAAGGTCCACCCCAGCGGAACCCCGAGATTGGATGTCAAAACCAATCACTTTCGACCACCTGGATTACTCCAGAAGTATTTGGAATGTAGGATGGACTACTCTGATATTGGATCCTATAATCGACGGACTACATTTTACACAAGTCCTGATGGACGGAGGCAGCGATCTAAACCTGCTATATCCAAACACAATCCGCAAGTTGGGGATAGACCTTACTAAAATTCGACATAGCCGCACCTCCTTTAAAGGAGTAACGCCAGGCCCTTACGCCAAGTGCACGGGCTCCTTATTACTAGAAGTTGTGTTCGGGTCACCGAACAACTTCCGACGCGAAAAAATAATTTTTCATGTCGCCCCATTCGAAAGTGGCTATCAAGCACTATTGGGACGTGAAGCTTTTGTCCGCTTCAATGCCATACCGCATTATGCGTCTCTTACACTTAAAATGCCCGGTCCACGTGGCATCATTTCATTGCGAGGGTCATGTAAAGACCCCGGACACGGTTAGACGAGTCCGGCACAAATAAGCTAGGGGCTCCCTAGCCGCACGCCCCTTCACAAGGGGCTGAGCGTATAAGCAACAACGAGCTAATATAGACTCCGCTTTATTTATTAATATTTTTCATATACCTTTTTTCGCATGATTTCCTTCCAAACTAAGTTCCTCTCTTTTTATAGATGAACAACGTGCACACCCATCCAGGATAACGGCACAACGGAGACACAGGCGCAGACGTGCAGTAGGGACCCGTCGCAAGGATTCTTTTCAGATTAAGACCCTGCGTAAACCTTTTTTACTGTCTCTTGTTGCTATAATCCCCTGGTTGCTCATTATAACCAGAGTGGAGCCTGATGTTTTGGCATCGGCCGCGTCAGAGGACCCTGCCCGTACCTGGACACTAGGGGCTTAGGGCATTGTTCTGCCCACTATTATAAAGACCGAACACCTTAGGGAGTGTTCGGCGTCTCGAGTTAGGCTTTATATGCATCAGCTCTGAATCATGTCTTTGGTCAAATGTTGGGTTTGCCCGGCTCCTGTGTTTTGCTGCCTTACGTTCCGTATCATCGGCTAACGCGGCACCAGGAGAACTACTGCGATTGTGCCCCAGTTCGGCTGGGCGAGCACCTCAGTAGAGAAAGCCGAAAACTGACTGTCATGATACAGCGAGAGACTGGTCAACCACTCGATTGACCACCGGAATGTTTAGAATTCCTCCGCTTTGACGAAGGACCGTTTCCCGGTCAGGCACATACACGCCCCGAATTCGGAGAGCGCAGTGCCCCCAGGGGCTATATCGTAGCCCCACCCTCGAACTCTAATGGCTAAGAGAAAGTGATAAAGCGTTATAGTCCGGTTGCGTCATTTGCTACGCTACCACCTCCTTCACAGGACCGAGACGTCGGATTAAGTGTGAAAATGCGCTATTTTTGCAAACACCCCCGCACCTTGTGCGTGGGGGCTGAAGCCGAAGACTGCCATCTTTCAGGTTATACATATGTATACATAAACGGCCGCATAGGAGATATTTCAATACTTGAAACGCACAAGTATAAAAAGCGATTACATCATAACCATTGTTTTACAAAATAAAAACGTTCATTTGAACGTTACATTTTTCGAGCACTGCGACTCTATTACACGAGCACCACACATAACTTCCCCAAAATAGTGCTCGGCGGGTAACTGGCTTTCGTCCGAACCCTGGGTTGCTACAGCGGCGGCATCCATCTCTGTCCAATGTGTCTTCACATGGGCAAGGGCCATCCGCGCACCCTCTATGCAGGCCGACCGCTTCATCTCCTTGATATGCGGCACCGCCCCAAGGAATTGCTGCAATAAGCCAAAATAGCTCGTCGCCTTGGGCCTCTCTGGCCAGACATGAGCCACGATATCCGTCATGGCAAGTCCAGACAGCCTGTTCAGCTCATCCCATTCGGCCAACCGATCGGTCAGCGGAAGTGAACGATCCGGACTATGGAATTGAGACCAAAATAGCTCTTCCATCTTGTGATCCTTCTGGCTTCGGAAGTGCACAACGGCATCTGCCGCACTCACCGCTAAGTCCATATATGGATCCTCCGGACCCCACAACTGGCCAAGCTGAACATACTTCGGATCTGTAAACCTGCGGCGCAGCAAAAAAGGCTTGCCAGCCACAATGTCTCCGGCCTGCCGCAGCTCCTCCTTCATAGCCCGCATTGCAGAACAGGCATCCTTGGCTTCAGCGGTGGCCTTCACCAGGTCTTCTCGCTCAGATAGGCGCTCCTTTTCAAGAGTCTCATTGTGGTCGGTAGCATCCTTTAATTTTACGGCCAATTCGGCCACCTCTTCCCTGCTTCGGCAGTGTGCAGCCCTTTCGGCTTCTAACTCCTCGGCCGCCCTCGAGGCAGCCGCGTTGCTTCTTCTGGCCTGCTCCTTGGCTTGAGCAAGTTCGGCCCGAAGGCCCTCCACAGCAGCAGCACCATCTGCGTCAAGCATAAATATTGTAAGAGGTGAGCTTTAGCTCCCTTAATAGGTGACTGCGGAGAATTAATTTACCTTGCGACTCGTCAAGTCGCCTATTGACTAGCGCGATGTCTGCATCCGCCACATCAAGTTGCCGCATTAATTCGGCAACTCCATCAGTCCGGCTAGCCCCCGGACTATCTGCCACCTGCATAGGAAAGGCGACATTCAACACCTGCGATTTTGATCCTCGGCACGCTGTCGCTTTCGACAACCTACCGAGTCTCAGGGGCTACTATCTATACAGGGCACACTTTCATGTGCAAAATTGTCAAAAAGGCACGTCGTTTTTACGTACCTCAAACCCCGCTAGCAAACTCCTGACGGCATTGTGCAATCCGCTTTCGGCGGACGAAATTCTTCCGATCACCATGCTCATCAATGCACGGTGATCTTCTGAGACGGACGCCCTCTCAAGCAGAACCTTCAGCCCCCCCGGCCGAACACTAGTCGGCGCCAAACTCTTCGGTTCTGCCGGGCTCGGGGATGCCCTCCGGGACGACACTTCAGGCTCGTCCGCCCTATCCGACGGCGCAGCAGACGGAGGCGTCTCGCTCTCCATCATCTCCGGACGAAGATCCCCCGAAGACGAGCTCATCTGAGAATGTTGCAGATCCGAACTACAAGGTAAAAATTTCGGTTATCCTCTGAAGCACAAATAGGGATGTTCTCATTAATGAATTCCCCTTTTCCTACTCACGGCTCGCTGGAGGGCTGATTCTTTAGAGAAGATTGTGCGGCCGGGGCCTCCCCGGACGCAGGACCCTCCGGCGAAGATTTCTTACCCCGCTTAGGGGCTTTGGCCTCCGGGTCTTCGGAGGCGGTCCTCTTCTCCCCCTGGAGGGAGGGATTTTTGATCCCCCCTTCTTCAAGCGCCCCCTTTGGCGGGGCCGTAGCTCCTCTGTTCTCCCCCTCGCCTTCTTCTGAAGGCGCAACCTCCAACATTCTGACTAGCACGGGCTCCGGTGCGGTCTCTGGGAGGGGGGCCAGGCACCTTATCAGCTTTGCTTGCGCAATCCACTCCTGATGGAGGATAACGGGTTAAAAAGCGAATTATGAAAAGCAAACAAATGGTACGTCCGGACACGGAGCTACTTACTTGGGTATCCGGGCGATTGCAGCTTAGACCGGCATCCTCGGTCAATTCCGGACACGCCACTTGTGGTCCGAAGAACAACTTGTACATCTCCACGGGTGTCGTACCCATGAAGTGTTGGAGAATATGTGGTCCCTCTGGATTAAACTCCCATAGCCGGAGAGGACGGCGTTTGCAGGGCAGGAGACGCCGAATTAGCATAACCTGCACCACCACGACCAGATCGATCTCCCTCGCCTGGAGGTCTCGAATCCGGCCCTGCAATAGGGGCACGTGTTTTGACGGCCCCCAATTGAGCCCTTGGTTGACCCACGACATCAGCCGTCATGGAGGTCCCAAGCGGAACGGAGGCGGCGGCTTCTGTTTTCTGCCCCTCAGAGCGGTGATATAGAACCACTCCTGCTGCCATAAGCCGAGCTCCTCTTGGAAGGAGCCCTCAGGCCACGGGGCATCGGCCCTCCTGCTTACGGCCGCCCCGCCGCATTCAGCTTGACGCCCCCCGACCATCTTCGGCTCCACATTGAAGGTCTTCAGCCACAGGCCGAAGTGGGGGGTGACGCGGAGGAAGGCTTCACAGACAACGATGAATGCGGAGATATGGAGGATGGACTCCGTAGCCAAGTCATGGAATTCCAACCCGTAGTAGAACATGATCCCTCTCACAAAAGGATCCGTTGGGAAGCCTAAACCCCGACGGAGGTGGGATACAAAGACGACATGCTCGCCGGGCTCGGGGGTGGGGATGGCCTGCCCTTCGGCAGGCAGCCTGTGCGAAATCTCGTAGGACAGGTACTTGGCCTCTCGCAACTTTAGCACGTCCTCCTCCATAACGGAGGAGGGCATCCACCGGCCCTGAAGGTCGGAGCCGGACATTGTTGTAGGTCCGAAGCACTCGAATCTGGGGCTCTGGGTGTTGGAACTTGGAGCAAGAAGAAGATTCGGTGGAAGATTGAAGAAAAGAATGAGCCTTGGTCCTGTTATAAAGAAGGGGAAATACCAAGAGCCGTCCCCGTGACCGTTCGGGATTCGCCTTCGATAGAGGAGGCGTGGCGACGGGCGCGGTTGGGTTACCCACGCTCGTATTGATGAGAATCCCGGAATAAGGGGGAACACGATCTCTGCTTCGACAAGACGTGCCAAGGAAACCGCTTCGCTAAACGCGCTGAGGTGGTATAGTAAAAAACGATCCAAGTAAAGGCTTGGTAGTGGTGTGATGTCATGCCACAAAAAACGTCAGCAGATTGAAACTTGTGTATATATTATTCTCTCTACGGTGGAATGTGGAATTTATTTTGCAGAGCCGGACACTATCCTGGTGTTCACAATCTTCTCCGGATTATTCAAAGGAGGAACCCGCCTTGCAATGCCGAACATTATGCGCACCGGACTCATCGTCATTGAAGCCAGGTTCAGGGGCTACTGAGGGAGTCCTGGACTAGGGGGTGTCCGGACAGCCAGACTATCATCGTCCGCCGGACTCCAAGACTACGAAGATACAAGATTGAAGACTCCGTCCCATGTCCGGATGGGACTTTCCTTGGCGTGGAAGGCAAGCTTGGCAACACGGATATGTAGATCTCCTACCATTGTAACTGACTCTGTGTAACCCTAGCCCTCTCCGGTGTCTATATAAACCGGAGGGCTTTAGTCCGTAGGACATAACCTCCATTACAACAATCATACCATAGGCTAGCTTCTAGGATTTAGCCTCCTTGATCTCGTGGTAGATCCACTCTTATAATACACATCATCAATATTAATCAAGCAAGACGTAGGGTTTTACCTCCATCAAGAGGGCCCGAACCTGGGTAAAACATCGTGTCCCTTGTCTCCTGTTACCATCCGCCTAGACGCACAGTTCGGGACCCCCTACCCGAGATCCGCCGGTTTTGACACCGACAATGACCAAGAGCCCTGGTAGTTCGGATACCAAGGACAACAACGGCAGGTCGCGTCGCAACAAACACAAGCACCGCATTAATGGCGATAATGCTGAAGATACGGTAGTCAATGTCGGATTCAGAGGCTCTAAACCCCGTCAGCGAAAAAATCCATTCAAAAGAATACTCCGGGCCCGTCCAATTTGGACCGAATACTTGATCGCTCGTGCCAGATACACGACACCCCCGAAAAGCCACCCAATCACAGCAACAAGGATTGGTGGGTGTTCAAGCAGGCAGGCAAGCTAAATGCCGAAAACAATGACAAGGGGCTGCATAGCGACAACGAGGAGGAGCCCCGGCCGCCGAACAATAGAGGACAGAAGGGCTTCCCCCCACAAGTGCGAACGGTGATCATGATATACGCAACCCACATACCCAAAAGGGAGCGGAAGCATGCACTAAGGGACGTATATGCGATGGAGCCAGTCGCCCCAAAGTTCAATCCGTGGTCCTCCTGCCCGATCACTTTTGATCGAAGGGACCACCCCACTAGCATCCGCCATGGCGGATTCGCCGCATTCGTTTTAGACCCAATCGTTGACGGATTTCACCTCACTAGAGTCCTAATGGACGGCGGTAGCAGCCTAAACCTGCTTTATCAGGATACGGTGCGCAAGATGGGCATAGACCCCTCAAGGATTAAACCCATAAAGACGACCTTTAAAGGCGTCATACCAGGTGTAGAGGCCAACTGTACAGGCTCAGTTACACTTGAAGTGGTCTTCGGATCCCCGGATAACTTCCGAAGCGAGGAGTTAATCTTCGACATAGTCCTGTTCCGTAGCGGCTATCACACACTACTCGGACGAACCGCATTTGCAAATTTCAATGCGGTGCCGCACTACGCATACCTCAAGCTCAAGATGCCAGGCCCTCGAGGAGTCATTACGGTCAACGGAAACACCGAACACTCTCTCCGAACGGAGGAGCATACGGCGGCTCTCGTGGCGGAACTACAAAGCAGCCTCTCAAGGCAATTCTCGAGTCCGGCTATTAAACGTCCAGACACCGTCAAGCGCTCCCGGAGTAACCTACAACAAGACCGCCTGGCACGTTCCGAGCACGCATAGCAATGCGGCCCCAACCCCACCCTCACGAAATTACGAAACCAGTACTACGCGTACATAATTACGCTCTCAAAATACCATGGGCATAGGGGGAGGGGCACGACCACGGCAGGCCCAGAATGCGGCTCAACCGCACCAGGGGCTCCCGATTGTGTAATTCCTTTTTCTTACTTTCAGGACTCCTTTATCAAGAAGCCCTGTCCGGCAGTAGAACCGCCGAACACACGACGCAACAGCCAGGGAAGCAGAAAGCTACGTCGAGTGTACAGGTGGTCTCTATAATGAGCAGTATACTAGTTTTACATATGATCCCGCAGCCCGCTCCTGGAGGGGGACATGTCAAATAGTCCCGTCCCTTGCTTATCGCACTATTGGTATCGTTCTGCTTTTACCGCAACTTTTTTAATAAACAATGCACAACTTTTTCCTATTATTGCATTCCTTTTTCTTATCTATATATGTTCACTTATGACATGTTGCATCCGTACGCTTTGGTACGGCCAAATACACCAGGGGCTTAAGTACCCCAAAATATGGTGTGATAAGTCCGAACACTTTCACAAGTGCGGCACCTCGAACTTATAGCATTATATGCATCGGCTCCGAATCATGTCTTGGGTCAATAGTTGGGCTTGCCCGGCTCCCATGTTTGGTACCTTACGTTCCGTCATATCGGCTAAGATAGCACTGGGAGAACCACTACGATTGTGCCCCGACTGAGCTGGGTTGAGCACCTCAGTGGTGAAAGCTAAAACTGACCGTCATGATAGGGCGAGAGCCGGTCGTTGTTCGAGAGGTTTTCAAGTCCCTAAAGACTTATACCGCTTAGAGCGAGGAGTCGGCTTTGTCCGACCCAGGCGTGGATAGCGCCCCAAATTCGGTCTTCCGAATACTAGGGGCTTCGCCGAAATTTAAAATTATAGAATTCGATGGCTAAGTGAGAGTGTTCAAGCATTATAGTACGGTTGCCTTGTTCATTGCGTTGAGCGCCTCCCTCGAAGGACCCAAGAATGGGAAAAAGAGCGCTCAAGTTTATCCCGAACACCCCAGCACTCGTGGCATGGGGGCAGAAGCCTACGACTCGCCATCTCTCCAATTTAATAAAGGGCTGCACAGAAGGTAATATTTTAAATTCACAAGCATTGCTTAGCGCATATGAACGAGTTTTCAAGCGTACAGGATAACAAATGTGAGTTTACTCAAAAATTACATCTTTTGAGCATTCGCCCGCTATAAGGCAGGCACCCTTCAGGACGCCCACATAATACATCTCGGGCGTGCGATACTCCCTGCCCGGCGGTGGAGCATCCGTCACAAGCTTCTCAGCGTCCATCTTGCCCTAGTGCACTTTAGCACAGGCAAGGGCCCTACGGGCACCTTTGATACAGAAGGAGCGCTTGACGACTTCAATCCATGGACATGCGTCCACCAGCCGCCTCACCAGCCCGAAGTAGCTCCCATGCATTGATTCTTTAGGCCATAGCCGAACTATGAGGCCCTTCATGGCCTGTTCGGCCACCTTATGGAGCTCTACCAGCTGCTTCAGCTGGTCGCTCAAGGGCACCGGGTGTCCGGCCTCAGCATACTAAGACCAGAACACCTTCTTTGTCGAGCTCCCCTCCTTGGCCCGGTAGAATGCGGCAGCGTCAGACACACTCTGGGGCAGATCTACGAATGCTCCTGGAGAGCTCTGGATTCGGGTAAGTAACAGGTAATTCACTTTCACGTGCTTGCTTTGCATGAAGAATGCCTTACGCGCCGCTATCTTCTTTATTGCCTCAATTTCTTGGAGGGCTTTTTGGGCTTCGGCCTTAGCGGCTTTGGCGCTCTCAAGAGCCGAGGCGAGCTCGGACTCTCGAGTCTTTGAGTCACGCTCCAAACTCTCGTGTTTTTCCACGGAGCCTGGAGCTCTTGCCGCACCTCCGCCACCCGCGCCTCCTTCTTCTCTCGCTCGGTGTGTTCCGCGGCCGCATTGCTTTCGGCCTTGGACACCGCTTCCTTCAGGGTCGCCACCTCGTTCATGGCCCCTGCAATTCTCATGTTATTCCTGTTATTTTTTGCAACCGCATCTTTTATATACTTCCATAAGGTATTACTTACCTTCCTTGTCCTCGAGCTGCTTCTTGGCAAGGCCGAGCTCGTTCTCGGACCGCTCGAGGCTCTGCTTCAATGCATTGACCTCTGCAGTCAGTGCGGCAGAGGTCAGCAGCGCAGCCTGCATTCCCATATTGACATGCTTATGTTAGACTCCTGCGTATATCTTTTTAGATCCTCATTTCGGCTTTTCTTTCCGAACACCAAACTGAGCATCAGGGGCTACTGTCTATGCGGTAATATTTTTACATATCTTAACTACATACCTCAAAGCCTGTTAGAAGGCTGGCACATGCTTCAGTCAGCCTACTCTTGGCGGACTGAACTTTCTGGATCACCACACTCATAACAGTGTGGTGCTCCTCGTCGATGGAGGCACCGTTAAGCGCCTCCAGCAAATTATCCGGTGCCTCCAGTTGGATGGAGGTCACCGGTGTCGCAGTCTTGCCCTTTTTACAAAGGGATCGCCCGCTAGACTCCGGAACCACTGAAGGTTCTGGTGCGGAGTCCGGCCCAGGGCCGAACTCAGAACCCTTCGGGGTTTGATCCCCCTTGTGCCCGAAGTCCGGGAGGTTGCCTTGCGGCACCTTCGGGACCTCCTCCTCCTGGCTGGGTCCCTTTTGGGACCCCACCTCGGCGTCATCCGTAGCATGAGGAGAGGAGACGGCCGGAAGTGAAGTGCTATTCACGTCCGACGAGGCTAGGGAGCCGCTCGTTGAAGTGTCGAGCCCGTGCTTGGGCGGGCTGTAGGGTTATGTTCGGCGTTAGGAGATTCTATGCGACAAACGAAATGCCATGAGTTATTCTGGTATACGGACGCTTACAAAGTCGCCAGGGGCTTAGTCCTCGGTGGCCACTCCTCTTCATCGTCGTCGGTGTTGGGGGAGTAGTCCGGAGGGAGGGTCCTTCCCTTCTTGGACCCTTCGGCCTCCCCTGTTGGGGTGGCCTTCCTTTTCTTCTCTCCCCCCGCTGGGGGAGAGGCCTCTTTTTCCTCCTCCTTGCCTTCACGGGAGGAGTCCGCCTCGGAGTCGTCGAACGATGAGTCCGACAACACCTGGCGCCGGGAACTCTTTCGAGTTCCCGTGGCCTTCTTCTTGGCCTTCTTCTCCGGCACCACGTGAGGTGCCGGAACCAGCAGCCCCGTCAATCGGGCGTCCGCTGGGTCTTCTGGCAGGGGAGCCGGACAGTTAACCTGCCCGGACTTTTTCTGCCAGGCCTGTCAAAGGTAAGGGAGTTTAGATCCCACATAGAGTCAAACTATGGAAAATAAGTGTCCTGTACAGGGTAAAATAGCTTACCTCGCCGGGTTGACACTGCGAGCTGAATCCGCGATCTTTGGTAGCGGATGCGGGAGACTCGGCGCCCTTGAACAGCACCTTCCAGGCGTCTTCGTACATAGTGTCGAAGAGCCTGCTCAAGGTTTGGTGCTGTGCCGGATCAAACTCCCACAAGCTGAAGGCCCGTTGTTGGCACGGGAGGATCCGGCGGATGAGCATGACCTGGACTACGTTGACGAGCTTGATCTTCTTGTTCACAAGGTTTTGGACGCAGGTTTGGAGTCCGGTCAGCTCTTTCGAATTACCCCATGTCAGGCCCTTCTCTTTCTAGGAGGTGAGCCGTGTGGGGATGCCAGATTGGAACTCGGGGGCCGCTGCCCATTCAGGGTCACGCGGCTCGGTGATGTAGAACCACCCTGATTGCCACCCTTTGATGGTTTCCATGAAGGAGCCCTCGAGCCATATAACATTGGGCATCTTGCCCACCATGGCGCCTCCACACACGCCTGCTGGCCCCCCACTACCTTCGGCTTGACATTGAAGGTCTTCAGCCATAAGCCAAAGTGGGGCTTGATGCGGAGGAAGGCCTTGCACACGACGATGAACGCCGAGATGTTGAGGACGAAATTCGGGGCCAGATCGTGGAAATCCAGGCCGTAGTAGAACATGAGCCCCCGGACAAATGGGTGAAGTGGAAGACCTAGTCCGCGGAGGAAGTGGGTGAGGAACACCACCGTCTCATGGGGCCCGGGGGTGGGGATGAGCTACCCCTTGTCGGGGAGCCGATGTGCGATGTCACTGGACAAGTATCCGGCCTTCCGCATCCTCTTGATGTGCCCCTCCATGACGAAGGAGGCCATCCACTTGCCTCCCACTCCGGACATGGCTGGGGAAGGTTGAGGCGAGATGTGCGGACTTGGGCGCTGGAGCTCGAGTGCGCGGAAATGGATAAGAAAAGGAGGAAGAAGGCGTAGGTAAAAAGGTGGATCCTTATCCCCTTATATGGACGGATGAAACTATGCGTCGCCACCAGCCTGGTAAAACTCGCTTATCTCCCAAGCGCCGTAATCAATGGCGCGGTTGGGTTACCCATGCCCGTATTAATGAGAATCCCGGAATAAGGGGACACAGTCTCTGCTTTGACAAGACGTGCCAAGGAAACCGCATCACTAAATGCGCTGAGGTGGAACAGTAAAAACAATTCGAATAAAGGCTTGGCCGTGGTGTGATGTCACGCCATGAAAAACGTCAGCAGATTGAACTTGTGTAAATATTATTCTCTCTACGGTGGTATGTGGAACTTATTTTGCAGAGCCAGACACTATCCTTATGTTCAAAATCTTCTATGAAGTATTCGGAAGAGGAACCCGCCTTGCAATGCCGAAGACAATATGTGCGCCGGACTCGTCGTCATTGAAGCCTGGTTCAGGGGCTACTGAGGGAGTCCTGGACTAGGGGGTGTCCGGATAGCCGAACTATCATCTTCGGCCGGACTCCTGGACTATGAAGATACAAGATTGAAGACTTCGTCCCGTGTCCGGATGGGACTTTCCTTGGCATGGAAGGCAAGCTTGGCGATACAGATATGTAGATCTCCTACCATTGTAACCGACTCTGTGTAACCCTAACTGTCGGTGTCAAAACCGGCGGATCTCGGGTAGGGGGTCCCGAACTATGCGTCTAGGCGGATGGTAATAGGAGACAAGGGACACGATGTTTTTACCCTGGTTCGGGCCCTCAAGATGGAGGTAAAACCCTACTCCTGCTTGGTCAATATTGATGATATGGGTAGTACAAGAGTAGATCTACCACGAGATCAAAGAGGCTAAACCCTAGAAGCTAGCCTATGGTATGATTGTTGTTTGTCCTACAGACTAAAACCCTCCGGTTTATGTAGACACCGAAGAGGGTTAGGGTTACACAGAGTCGGCTACAATGGTAGGAGATCTACATATCCGTATCGCCAAGCTTGCCTTCCACGCCAAGGAAAGTCCCATCCGGCGGGACGAAGTCTTCAATCTTGTATCTTCATAGTCTAGGAGTCCGGCCAACGGTGATAGTCCGGCCATCCGGACACCCCCTAATCCAGGACTTTCTCAGTAGCCCCTGAACCAGGCTTCAATGACGACGAGTCCGGCGCGCATATTGTCTTCGGCATTGCAAGGCGGGTTCCTCCTCCGAATTCTTCATAGAAGATTTTGAACACAAGGATAGTGTCCGGCTCTGCAAAACAAGTTCCACATACCACCGTAGAGAGAATAATCTTTACACAAATCTGCTGACGTATTCCGAAGGGTGACATCACACCACGACCATGCCTTTATTCGAATCGTTTTTTGCTGTCCCACCTCAGCGCGTTTAGCGAGGCGGTTTCCTTGGCACGTCTTATCAAAGCGGAGATCGTGCCCCCTTATTCCGGGATCCTCATCAATACGGGCGTGGGTAACCCAACCGTGCCCGTTGGCACGCCCCTTCTATCAAAGGCGAGTCCCAAACGGCCACGGGGAGGGCTCTTGGTATTCAACCTCTTTATAACGAGACCAAGGCCTGCTCCTTTCTTTCAATCTCAATCGAATCCGCCCCTCGCCTCTAGTTCCAACACCCAAAGCTCCAGATTCAGGCGCTTCGGACCTTTGACGATGTCCGGCTCCGACCTGCAAGGCCGGTGGATGCCTTCTTCCGTTATGGAAGAAGACGTGCTAAAGCTGAGAGACGCCAGGTATCTAACCGGTGAAATTTCGCATAGGCTGCCTACCCAAGGATAGGTTATTCCTACTCCCAAGCCTGGTGAGAGCGTGGTGTTCGTGTCTCACTTCCTTCGGGGTTTTGGCTTCCCGACGGACCCCTTCGTCAGGGGGCTCATGTTTTATTATGGGCTGGAATTCCACGACTTGGATCTGCAGTCCATCCTCCACATCTCATTGTTCATTGTCGTATGCGAAGCCTTCCTCCGGATTACCCCTCACTTCGGATTGTGGCTTAAGACCTTCAAAGTGGAGCCGAAGATGATCAAGGGGCAGCAGACAGAGTGCGGAGGGGCTGTTATAAGCAAAAATGCTGACGCTCCATGGCCCGAGGGCTCTTTTCAAGAGGTGCTCGGTTTATGGCAACAGGAGTGGTTTTACATCACCGCTCCGAGGGGCACCAAATGGGTGGCGCCACCTGCCTTCTGCCCGGGTCCTCCACAGTGGCTGGTGTCATGGGTCAACAAAGGGCTCCACTGGGGGCCATCCAAGGACGTTCCTCTGCTGTAGGGCCGTATTCGAGACCTCCAAAAGAGAGATCAATCTGGTCATAGTGGCGCAGGTCATGCTGATTCGGCGCCTTATGCCCTGCAAACGTCGCCCCTCCACCTGTGGGAACTTAATCCGGAGGGACCATGAGCTCTCCAACACTTCATGGGCGCGACGCCCGTGGAGATGTATAAACTGTTCTTCGGATCACAAGAGATGTGTCCGGACTTGACCGAGGACGCAGGTCTGAGCTGCAATCGCCTGGATACTCAAGTAAGTAGTCATGTGCCCGGACACGCTATCCGTACATTTATCATAAACATGCCATTTAAAGAGCTGTCCCTTGAACAGGAGTGGATAGAGAAAGCAAAACTAATAAGGTGTTCGGCCCCCCTCCCTGAGACCACGCCGGATCCTGTGTTAACCAGGATGCTGGAGGCTGTGCCTTTGGAAGAGGGCAAAGGGGGGAACAGGGAAGCTACTGCCTCCACGAAGGAGGCTTTCAAGGAAGGGGGGATCGAGAATCCATCCCTCCAGGGGGAGAAGAGGACCGCTTCTGAAGATCCGGAGGCCAAGGCCTCAAAGCGGGGGAAGAAATCTTCACCAGAGGGTCCTGCGCCAGGAGAAGCCCCGACCGCACTATTTCCCCAAGGGAATCAGCCCTCCAGCGAGCCGTAAGTAGAAAGGGGAGTTTTGTAATAAGGGGCATCCCTGTTTTTATTTCTGAAGATAACCGAAGTTTTACCTTGTAGTTCGGATCTCAGCCCTTCTCAGCAGAGCTCATCTTCGGGGGATCTTCGTCCGGAGATGATGGAGAGCGAAACGCCTCTATCTGCCGTACTGTCATGCGGGGCGGATGACCCTGAGGTGTCGTCGCGGAGGGTTTCCCCGAGTCCGGCGGGGTCGGGAGGTCCGGCACCAACTGGTGTACGGTCGGAGGAGCTGAAGGATCTGCTCGGGCGAGCGTCTATCTCAGAAGATCATCGTGCGTTAATGGGTACAGTGATTGAAAGGATTTCATCCGCTGAGAGCGGATTGCATGAAGCCGTCAGAAGTTTACTCACGGGGTTTGAGGTACGCGAAAATGATATACCTTCTGACAGTTTTGCATATAGAATGCGCCCTGTATAGATAGTAGCCCCTGAGACTCGGTACGTTGTCGAAAGTGACAGCACGCCGACGATCATAATCTCAGTTGTAAGATGTCACCTATCCTATATAGGTGGCGGATCATCTGGTGGCCAGCCGGACTGATCAATTTTCCGAACTGAAGTGGCAACTTGACGTGGCGGATGCGGATATCGCGCTTGTCAATAAGCGGCTTGACGAGTCACAAGGTATGCAACTTCTCCGCGGACACCTGGTAAGGGAGCTTGACGCCCATGCCTTATAACATGTATGCTTTATGCAGATGGTGCCGCTGCTATGGAGAACCTTCGGGCGGAGCTAGCCCGAGTCAAGGAGCAAGCCAGAAAAAGTGATGCGGATGCCTTGAGGGCGGCTGAAGAGCTAAAAGCCGAACAGGCTGCTCACTGCCGAAGCAGGAGAGAAATGGCCGAGATGGCCGTAAAGTTAAAGAATGCTACCGACCATTGCGAGCTTCTTGAAAAAGAAGGGCGAGCGGAACAAGAGGACCTGAAAAAGGCCACTACTGAGGCCAAGGATGCTCGCTCTGCGATGAGAGCTATGAAAGAGGAGCTGCGTCAGGCCGAAGATATTACGGCTGGAAAGCCTTTTCTGCTGCGGAGGAAAT
Source organism: Triticum aestivum (assembly GCF_018294505.1). NCBI lineage: Eukaryota > Viridiplantae > Streptophyta > Magnoliopsida > Poales > Poaceae > Triticum > Triticum aestivum. The sequence goes on from NC_057798.1 coordinate 174,288,672, forward strand.
TTACGGATCCTAAGTATGCTCAGTTGGGCCAGCTGTGGGGTGCAGAGGATGCTTATCTGGATTTGGCGGCGAGTGCCGCAGATGCGGTCGCACACTTCCGAGGCCAAAAGGATCATGGAATGGAAGAGCTTTTTTGGTCGCAGTTTCATAGTCCAGAGCGTCCACTTCCATTAACCGATCGTTTAGCTGAATGGGCTGAGCTGAATAGGTTGTCCGGACTTGCCATGAAGGATGTCGTGACTCATTTGTGGCCAAAAAGGCCCGAGCCGAAGAGTTATTTTGGCTTGGTGCAGCAGTTCCTTGGTGTGGTGCCGCATATCAATGCAATGAAGCGGTCGACCTGCATAGAGGGTGCGCGGATGGCTCTTGCCCGTGTCAAGACATGCTGGGCGGAGATGAAGGCCACCGACGTTGCATCCCAGGATTCGGACAGAAGCCGAGTACCTGCCGAGCACTATTTTGAGGAAGTCCTGCAGGGCGCTCGTTTAATAGAGACGCAGTGCTCGAAGGATATTATGTTCTAATGACATGTATGATTTGTGAAACGATGTCTCAATATAATATAAGGGCTTTTTATACTTGTGCGTTCAAGTATTGAAATACCTCCTGTGCGGCCGTTAATGTATATGTGTATATAACCTGAAAGATGGCAGTCTTCGGCTTCAGCCCCCACGCACATAGTGCGGGGGTGTTTGCAAAAAAGTGCGTTTTCACACTTAATCCAACGTCTTGGTCCTGTGAAGGAGGTGATAGCATAGCAAACTAGGCAACCGGACTATAATGCTTTATCACTTTCACTTAGCCATAGGAGTTCGATGGTGGGGCTACTATATAGCCCCTAGGGGCACCGCGCTCTCCGAATTCGGGGCATGTATGTGCCTGACCGGGAAACGGTCCTTCGTTAATGCGGAGGAATTCTAAACATTCCGGTGGGTCATCGAGTGGTTGACCAGTCTCACGCTATATCATGACAGTCAGTTTTCGGCTTTCTCTACTGAGGTGCTCACCAGGCCGAACCGGGGCACAATCGCAGTAGTTCTCTTGGTGCTGCGTTAGCCGATAGAACGGAACGTAAGGCAGCAAAACACAGGAGCCGGGCAAACCCAACATTTGACCAAATACATGATTCGGAGCTGATGCATATAAGGCCTAACTCAAGACGCCGAACACACCCTAAGGTATTCGGTCTTTATGAAAACGGGCAGAACAATGCCCTAGGCCCCTAGTGTCCAGGTACGCGCACAAATTTCTGACGCAGCCGATGCCAAAATGCCAGCCTCCTCCTCGGTTATAGCAAGAAACCGGGGGATGTGTAACAACAAGAGATAGTAAAAAATGTTTACGCAGGGTCTTAATCTGAAAAGAATCCTTGCAACGGGTCCCTGCTACACGTCTGCGCTTGTGTCTCCATTGTGCCATATCTTGGATGGGTATAGCACGGCGTTCATCTGTAAAAGAGAGGAACTTAGTTGGAAAAAAAAGACCGTGCAAAAAATGAATTTTAAAATAAACAGAGTATGATTCAAAAAATGAATAAAATTGAGCTTTATTGTCTATTGTTGTACATGCATGGAGCCCCTTGTAAGGGGGTACGCGGCTAGTAAGCCCCTTGTTTATTTATACCGGACTCGCCTAACTGTGTCCGGGGTCTGAATGACCTTTTTAGGTGCTTTGATCAGCAAAGCTGGATTAGTGTGTGGCTGTCAAGGCAGTCTCACGTTCTTCAGTATTCGAGGAACACTCGAAGTTTCCCTTTAATGAGATGATGCCGCGTGGACCGGACATTTTAAGTGTAAGAGATGCGTAATGCGGTATTGCGTTAAAGCGGGCGAAAGCTTCGCGTCCCAATAGTGCTTGATAGCTACTTTTAAATGGGGCGATGTGGAAGACCAACTTTTCGCGACGGAAGTTGTCGGATGAGCCGAACACAACTTTTCTAGTAGTAGAGAGCCCGTACAATGGGCATATTGGCCTGGCATCACTCCTTTAAAGGAAGTGTTGCTATGGCAAATTTTGGTTGGGTCTATCCCCATTTTGCGGATTGTTTCCTGATATAGCAGGTTTAGATCACTACCGCCGTCCATTAGGACTTCTCTGAATTGGAGTCCGTCGATTATAGGATCTAATATCAGGGCAGTCCATCCTGCGTTCCGGATACTTCCAGAGTAATCCTGATGATCAAAGGTGATTGGTTTTGACAACCAATGTCGAGACTTCACCGGGATAGACCGTGCGGCGCGTATTTCAATGGGCGCCGCTCTATTTTTCCCTGTTGTCACTTGAAGTGAGTTTACTGTTTTGACCTCTTGTGGTAAATTCCTTTGTTTTCCGGTGCTCTTCTTGTGGGGTTCGTCATCGTCCTCAGTTGGTGTATCAAGCCTCTTGTGTTCGGCATTAAGTTGGCCGGACTGCTTGAAGACCCAACAATCTCTGTGGGTATGGTTTGCAGGCTTCCCGGGAGTACTGTGGATTTGGCATATCTTGTCCAAGATTTTGTTTAGGTTGGATAGCTTGTCGCTGTTGTCCTTAAGAGGCAGTTTTTTAGTGTTCTGCCGAGAGCTTTTGAATCCGGCGTTGACTGTCGTGCTCTTCGGACTGTTTCCCTTGGTCCGGCGCTTGTCCTTGCTGCGTCGTGGTTTCCCATTTCCATCCCTGACTACGGACGTACTTGGGTCGCTGGTACTGCACCTTGCCAGCCAGCTATCCTCTCCCGCGCAAAAGCGGGTCACGAGGCTTGTTAATGCGGCCATTGTTCTTGGCTTTTCCTGGCCGAGGTGTCTGGCGAGCCATTCGTCTCGGATGTTATGTTTGAAAGCTGCTAAGGCTTCGGCGTCCGGACAGTCGACTATTTGGTTCTTTTTGGTGAGAAACCTATTCCAGAATTTTTGGGCCGACTCTCCGGGCTGTTGGGTTATGTGACTTAAATCGTCTGCGTCCGGAGTTTGGACATAGGTCCCTTGAAAATTGGCCCGAAAAGCATCCTCGAGCTCTTCCCAACTTCCAATAGTGTTCTCGGGGAGGCTTTTAAGCCAATGCCGGGCTGGCCCTTTGAGCTTGAGGGGTAAATATTTTATGGCGTGGAGGTCATCTCCTCTGGCCATGTGTATGTGGAGGATGTAATCCTCAATCCAGACTCCAGGGTCTGTCGTTCCGTCGTATGCCTCTATGTTTACGGGCTTGAATCCCGCTGGAAATTCATGATCCAACACCTCATCGGTGAAACATAGGGGGTGTGCGGCGCCCCTGTATTTGGGTGTGCCGTGATGTTCGAATACTCGACGTGTTGCATTGCTTTCTAGAGCTTGCTTTCTTGGCCCATAGATAGAACTGACTGGGCCATCCTTTTGGTGCGGATCCTTATGCGGATCGCATGCCGGCTTGCATGCGGCGCCGCTCGCCGCTCTATGTTTGCCATGTGGTCATCTATCCGACCGGGCGGCCTCTTTGTTCTTTGATTGTGGGGGCTCTACGGCCTCCTTGTCAAATTCGGGCAGTAGTTTGCGCTTTGGGTAGCTCTTTGTTTGGCGACTATTGCCGTATTTGTCTGCGGTGTTGAGTACCTTGCTCCTTCTCATTCTGAGTGCGTCTTCCGCTGTTTTGAGCTTCCGCTTCTGCTTCTTCAGACTACGTGCAGTGGCGACGAGCCTTTTGTGGAGGTTCTTCTGCTCCAACGACGTGTCCGGTGTGAGATCGTTTGGACTGTTATCTTCGCTGTGGACGGATTGTTTATCCAAGTTATCCTGTTCGGATGGTTGCTCGAGGGCATGTTTGTTGTCCACCGGTTCGCCCTGCTCTATGGCTGGGTCTGTATGGGTGTTGTCCTTGTCGAGGCGGGACTTTGAGCGGCGCTTACATCGCCGTTTTGACTGCTTTTCGAGGGAATTATCCTTCGCAGCGTCCCGTTATTCCTCGTTATCACTTCCTTTAGGTGTATCCACCATATATACATCATGAATTGAGGTGGCCTTCCAGTGCCCTGTAGGCGCTGGTTCTTGGTCGTCTCCGGCATCGTCGTCCATACCATCGATGTCTTCGGAGTCAAAGTCAAGCATATCGGTTAAATCATCGATAGTGGCTACAAAGTGGGTGGTGGGTGGGCGTTGAATTTCTTCGTCGTCCGTGTCCCAACCTTCCTGACCATAGTCCGGCCAGGGCTCTCCTGATAAAGAGAGAGACTTTAGTGAGTTCAGGATGTCACCGAAAGGCGAGTGCTGAAAGATGTCCGCGGCAGTGAACTCCATAACAGGCGCCCAACCGGATTCGATTGGCAGGGGCGCGGAAGGTTGGGAGTCTGGAGAGGAGTCCAACACCTTGGAGTCACGAGCTTCGCAAAGGACAGGGTTGGTGTTTGGCTCGATCGTCCTAGAGATCATAGCCCCCGAGGCGGTGTCCAGCCACTCATCCTCGATCGGCGAAGTCGGCTCCGAGCTAAGGGTCGGAGCGGGCTCTAGTGCAGCCTCCAGGGTATTGTTCGGCGGCAGAGCTAGATCGTGCCTGTCAAGACAGTGTGGCGCGCTTGGCTGTGGCTCGAATCCGTCGAAGATCAAGTCTTCGTGGATGTCAGCCGTGTAGTTCAAACTCCCAAATCTGACCTAATGGCCATCTGCTCCAGATGGCCAAGTGAATTGGCCCGCAGTGCAAAGCCACCGAATACGAAGATCTATCTGGGGAGAAAAGTCTCACCCTGGATCGCGTCATTGTTGATGATCGAAGGAGCCATCGGGCCTAAAGGTGATGACACAGAGGAACTCTCAATGAAAGCACCAATGTTGGTGTCAAAACCGGCGGATCTCGGGTAGGGGGTCCCGAACTGTGCGTCTAGGCGGATGGTAACAGGAGACAAGGGACACGATGTTTTTACCCAGGTTCGGGCCCTCTCGATGGAGGTAAAACCCTACTCCTGTTTGATTAATATTGATGATATGGGTAGTACAAGAGTAGATCTACCACGAGATCAAAGAGGCTAAACCCTAGAAGCTAGCCTATGGTATGATTGTTGTTTGTCCTACGGACTAAAACCCTCCGGTTTATATAGACACCGAAGAGGGTTAGGGTTACACAGAGTCGGTTACAATGGTAGGAGATCTACATATCCGTATCGCCAAGCTTGCCTTCCACACCAAGGAAAGTCCCATCCGGACACGGGACGAAGTCTTCAATCTTGTATCTTCATAGTCTAGGAGTCCGGCCAACGGTGATAGTCCGGCCATCCGGACACCCCTAATCCAGTACTCCCTCACTAACCCTCTCCGGTGCCTATATAAACCGGAGGGTTTTAGTCCATAGGACAAACAACAATCATACCATAGGCTAGCTTCTAGGGTTTAGCCTCTCTGATCTCGTGGTAGATCTACTCTTGTACTACCCATATCATCAATATTAATCAAGCAGGAGTAGGGTTTTACCTCCATCGAGAGGGCCCGAACCTGGATAAAAACATCGTGTCCCTTGTCTCCTATTACCATCCGCCTAGACGCACAGTTCGGGACCCCCTACCCGAGATCCACCGATTTTGACACCGACAATCGGCACTACTAGTTGGAATAGCTTCTACCCACTTAGTAACGTAATCAACAGCAACTAAAATATGTGTATAACCATTAGAGGCAGGAAAAGGTCCCATATAATCAAAGCCCCAAACATCAAACGGTTCAATAACAAGAGAATAATTCATAGGCATTTCTTCACGTCTACTAATGTTACCTATTCTTTGACATTCATCACAAGATAAGACAAACTTACGAGCATCCTTGAAGAGAGTAGGCCAATAAAAACCAGATTCTAGTACCTTATATGCAGTTCTATCTCCAGCGTGGTGTCCTCCATAAGATTCAGAATGACACTTGCGTAGGATCTATTCCTGTTCATGCTCAGGCACACAATGTCTAATAACACCATCTACTCATTCTTTATAAAGGTGTGGATCATCCCAGAAGTAATGTCTTAAATCATAAAAGAACTTTTTCTTTTGCTGGTATGTGAAACTAGGCGGTAAATATTTAGCAACAATGTAATTAGCATAATCAGCATAACAAGGAGCAGTACGAGAAGCATTGACGACTGCTAATTGTTCATCAGGAAAGCTATCATTAATAGGCAGTGGGTCATCAAGAACATTCTCTAGCCTAGACAAGTTATCTGCACCGGGTTCTCGGCTCCCTTTCTATCAATAATATGCAAGTCAAATTCTTGGAGCAGGAGAACCCATCTAATGAGCCTAGGCTTAGCATCTTTCTTTTCCATAAGATATTTAATAGTAACATGATCAGTGTGAATAGTAACTTTGGAATCAACAATATAAGGTCTAAACTTATCACATGCAAACACGACTGCTAAGAACTCTTTTTCAGTAGTAGCATAATTTCTCTGGGGAGTATCAAGAGTCTTACTAGCATACTAGATAACATTCAATTTCTTATCGACTCTTTGCCCTAGAACAACACCTACAACATAATCACTAGCATCGCACATAATTTCAAAAGGTAAATTCCAATCAGGTGGCTAAACAATAGGTGCAGTGGTCAAAGCTTTCTTAAGTACTGCAAACGCTTCTACACAATCATCATCAAAGACAAAAGGAATATCTTTTTGCAACAAATTAGTCAGAGGCCTAGAGATTTTAGAAAAGTCCTTAATGAACCTCCTATAAAAACCGGCGTGACCAAGGAAACTTCTTATACCTTTTATGTCCTTGGGACATGGCATCTTTTCAATAGCATCAACTTTGGCTTTATCAACTTCAATACCTCTCTCGGAGATCTTGTGCCCCAAGACAATGCCTTCATTAACCATAAAGTGACACTTTTACCAATTCAGGACGAGACTAGTGTCTTCGCATCTCTGCAAAACTCGATCAAGGTTGCTCAAACAATCATCAAAAGAGGATCCATAGACGGAGAAGTCATCCATGAATACCTCACAAATCTTTTCACGAAAATTAGAGAATATAGCCATCATGCATCTTTGAAAGGTAGCAGGTGCATTACATAAACCAAAAGGCATACGTCTATAAGCAAAAGTACCAAAAGGGCAAGTAAAAGTAGTTTTAGATTGATCCTTCGCTGACACAGGTATCTGAGAGAAACCAGAATAACCATCTAGAAAGCAAAAATGTGTGTGTTTGGATAGCCTTTCTAGCATTTGATCAATAAAAGGTAAAGGGTAATGATCTTTCTTAGTAGCTTTATTTAACTTATGAAAATCAATTACCATACTATAACCTGTAATAATTCTGCGGGATCAATTCATCTTTATCACTAGGAACAACAGTAATACCTCCCTTTTTAGGAAAACAATGGACAGGGCTTACCCATTCACTATCAGCAACGGGATAAATAATACCTGCCTCAAGGAGCTCCAGTATCTCCTTTCTTACCACTTCCTTCATCTTGGGATTTAATCGTCTTTGAGGATCTCTAACTGGTTTGGCATCTTTCTCCACTGAAATTTTGTGTTGACATAATGTGGGACTAATGCCCTTAAGATCATCCAGAGTATATCCAATAGGTGCTCGGTGCTTCTTCAGAGTTTTCAATAATCTTTCTTCTTCTTTCTCTGAAAGGTTAGCACTAATAATAACAGGATATTTTTTTTCATTGAGATAAGCATACTTAAGATTATCAGGTAATGGTTTGAGTTCAAACACGGGATCACCCTTGGGTGGAGGGGGATCCCCAAGAATTTCAACGGGAAGGTTATGTTTCAGCATAGGTTCCTGTTTAAGGAACACTTCATCTATTTCTTCCCTTTCCTTCATAAACATATCGTTTTCATGGTCTAGCAAATATTGTTCTAACGGATCAGTTGGAGGAACAGCAATGGAAGCAAGACCAATAATCTCATCCTTACTAGGTGGTTCCCTTTCACGAGGTTGTCTACTAAACTTAGCAAAATTAAACTCATGAGACATACCATCTATGCCAACAGTGACAATATTCTTTTCACAATTAATCTTAGCACTAGCAGTACTCAAGAAGGGTCTACCAAAAATAATGGGACAAATCATCTTGTGGGGAACCAAGAACAAGAAAATCGGTAGGGTATTTAACCTTCCCACACAAAACTTTGACATCTCTAACAATCCCAATAGGTTTAATGATATCCCTATTAGCAAGATTAATAGTAACATCAATGTCTTCTAATTCCACGGGTGCAATGTCATGCAGAATTTCTTTATATAAGGTATAAGGTATTGCACCCATATCACATAAGCCATGATAGCAATGATCTCCTATTTTAAGCGAAATAATAGGCATGCCTACGACGGGTCTACGTGTCTTAGTATCAGGTCTAGCAATATTATCAGTCTCACCCAAGAAAGAAATAACATGCCCATCTAAATCCTCATCCAAGAGACCTTTAACCATAGCAATACTAGGTTCAACATTAATTTGCTCAGGAGGTGTCTAAGTCCTAGTATTACTCTTACGAACAACAGTTGAAGCTTTAGCATGATCCTTTATCCTAATAGGAAAAGGAGGTTTTTCAACATAAGCAGTAGGAACAATAGGATCACTATAGGTAATAGTCTTTTCTTCGACTGTAATAGGTGCAACTACTTTCACTTAAATGGGAGGATTATATTTAAACCACTTCTCTTTAGGGAGATCAACATGAGTAGCAAAAGATTCACACAAAGTAGCTACTATCTCAAAGCCAAGTGCATACTTAGCGCTAAATCCACGAAAAGCATCGGTATCCATAAAAGATTTAACACAGTCGAACTAAGGTGTCATACCTAACTCCTTACCATCGTCGGAACCCCAATATTCAGAGTTTCGTTTAATTCTTTCCAATAAGTCCCATTTGAAATCAATAGTCTTCAGCATATAAGAACCAGCACATGAAGTATCGAGCAGGTTGCGATTACCAAGAGAAAGCTGAGCATAAAAATTCTGAATAATCATTTCCCGAGAGAGCTCATGATTGGGGCATGAATATAACATTGACTTAAGCCTCCCCCAAGCTTGAGCGATGCTTTCTCCTTCGCGAGGCTAGAAATTATATATGTAATTACGATCACGATGAACAAGATGCATATGACAGAACTTCTGGTGAAATTCCAGCTTCAATCGCTTATATTTCCAAGATCCCGTATCATCACATAGCCTATACCATGTCAATGCATCTCCCTTCAAAGATAAAGGGAAGACCTTCCTTTTGACAACATCATCGGGAATACCTGCAAGCTTAAATAATCCACAAACTTCATCCACAAAGATAAGGTGTAAATCGGGATGCAATGTTCCATCTCCTGCAAATGGATTAGCTAGCAGTTTCTCTATCATACCCGAAGGAATCTCAAAGTAAATATTTTCATAAAGTTCAGTGGGTTGAGGAGCAACTCTTTGCTCTTCTGGTTGGGGTGAAGATACCCCAAACAAGCCCCTCAAAGGATTAGTTTCCATAGTGACAAGTAACAGAAAATTTTAGCACACTATATAAATGTTTCCTTACCAAGTTCCACTCACCAAAAGCGCTACACTCCCCGGCAATGGCACCAGAAAAGAGTCTTGATGACCCACAAGTGTAGGGGATCTATCATAGTCCTTTCGATAAGTAAGAGTGTCGAACCCAACGAGGAGCAGAAGGAAATGATAAGCGGTTTTCAGTAAGGTTTTCTCTGCAAGCACTGGAATTGTAGGTGATAGATAGTTTTGTGATAAGATAAATAGTGACGAGTAACAAGTAAATAAAGTAAACAAAGTGCAGCAAGATGGCCCAATCCTTTAAGTAGCAAAGGATAAGCCTGGACAATTTCTAATAATAATGAAGGAGCTCCCAAGGACACATTGGGAATTATCGTCAAGCTAGTTTTCATCACGTTCATATGATTCACGTTCGGTACTTTGATAATTTGATATGTGGGTGGACCGGTACTTGGGTACTGCCCTAACTTGGACAATTATCCCACTTATGATTAACCCCTATTGCAAGCATCCGCAACTACAAAAAGAAGTATTAAGGTAAACCTAACCACAACATTAAGCATATGGGTCCATATCAGCCCCTAACAAAGCAACACATAAACTAGGGTTTAAGCTTTTGTCACTCTAGCAACCCATCATCTACTTATTAATTCCCCATGCCTTCCTCTAGGCCCAAATAATGGTGAAGTGTCATGTAGTCGATGTTCACATAACACCACTAGAGGAAAAGACAACATACATCTCATCAAAATAACGAACGAATACCAAATTCACATGACTACTAATAGCAAGACTTAACACATGTCCTCAGGAACAAACGTAACTACTCACAAAGCATATTCATGTTCATAATCAGAGGAGTAATAATATGCATAAAGGATCTGAACATATGATCTTCCACCAAGTAAACCAATTAGCATCAACTACAAGGAGTAATCAACACTACTAGCAACCCACAGGTACCAATTTGTGGTTTTGATACAAGATTGGATACAAGAGATGAAGTAGGGTTTTGAGAGGAGATGGTGCTGGTGAAGATGTTGATGGAGATTGACCCCCTCCCGATGAGAGGATCATTGGTGATGACGTTGGTGATGATTTCCCCCTCCCGAAGGGAAGTGTCTCGGTAGAACAGCTCCGCCAGAGCCCTAGATTGATTCCGCCAAGGTTCCGCCTCGTGGCGGCGGAGTTTCATCCCGTAAGCTTGCCCACAATTTTTTCCAGGGTAAAAGTGATGATATAGCAGAAGATGGACGCCGGAGGCCCACCAGGGGGCCCAGGAGATAGGGGGCACGCCTTATAGGGGGGGCGCGCCCCCTGTCTCCTGGATAGGGTGTGGTCCCCCTGGCATATTTCTTTCGCTCAGAAATTCTTATTAATTCCAAAAAGTTGTTTCATGGAGTTTCAGGACTTTTGGAGTTGTGCAGAATAGGTTTCCAACGTTTGCTCCTTTTCTAGCCAGAATTCCAGCTGCCGGCATTCCCCCTCTTCATGGTAAACCTTGTAAAATAAGAGAGAATAGCCATAAGTATTGAGATATAATGTGTAATAACAGCCCATAATGCAATAAATATTGATATAAAAGCATGATGCAAAATGGACGTATCACAGGGTCATAACAGTCAATGGAAACATGACCGCTCTCTCCGTATAGAAGAGCACACTGTAGCTCTCGCAACAGAAGTACAATGCAGCCTTCTCCGGCAAACCACCAATCCGGTGACAACAACCCCGAACACCGTCAAGCGAGTCTGGAGTACCCCACAACAGGATCACCAGGCACACCAAGAGCGCGACTAGCAGTCCAACCTCCGCTCAAGCCCCATCAAAGCAGCATTCGTGCCGCGCGTACACAATTACGCACTTAAAATACCATGGGCATAGGCGGAGGCGCAACAGTGACTCAGTCAACAGTACGGTATAACCGCAACATACTTTAATAACCCCCCTTCACCTTTGAGGACACTGCTTTCGGGCAGCCTCTTCAGAAGAGCCGGATTGTCAGACTTACACAGGAGGGGAAACCAAGGAGGCAACAGGCTTTGCGCAGAAAGGGAATACCCAAGTGGAATCTGTTCACAATCGTTATACCTGTTTTATATACCTACATGCAGCCCGCCCTTGGATAGGACATGTTAAATAGCCCTATTTACCTATGCTTAAACGCATTCATTGTAAACATACGCCTAAAAGTATTTTTCATCAATGAGAGATAATATATAGCGTCAGCTTATTATTTCCATTTTACACATTTTTTATATAAATGTTCATTCAATATTGCATCCGTACACCTTGGTACGTTCAGCTTGCCAGGGGCTTCTTATGACGCCCCACAATACGGCAAGAAAAGTCCGAACACTTTCAACAATGCGGCACCCTGAACTTATAGCACTATATGCATCAGCTCCGAATCATGTCTTGGGTCAATAGTTGGGTTTGCCCGGCTCCCTTGTTTTGGTACCTTACGTTCCGTTATATCGGCTAAGGTAGCGCAGGGAGAACTACTACGATTGTGTCCCGGTTCTTCCGAACGAGCACCTCAGTAGAGAAAGCCGAAAACTGACCGGTGTGATGCGGCGAGAGCTGGTCGCTATTCGAGAGGTCTTAAAATCCTTAAAGATTTTTTCCGCTTCAGGCGAGGAATCGGCTTTGTCCGATTTAGGCGTATATAGCGCCCCAATTCGGCTTTCCGAATTCTAGGGGCTTCGCCGAAATTTAAAATTGTAGAGTTCTATGGCTAAGTTAAAGTTATAAAGCCGCATAGTCCGATTGCGTTGTTCGCTGTGCCAAACACCTCCTTCATGGATCAAAAATTTGGATAAAAGAGTGTTTTGGGTTTTCCACGAACACCCCGGTACTGGTTACGTCGGGGCGGAAGCCGACGACTAGCCTACTTTCAAAATTTTATAAACAGCCGCACAGAAGGTAATATTTTAAATCAAAACAAAGCGTTATATAGCGCAAATAACTTCGTCTTCATATTACAAAAACGATAGAAGTACATTCATTCAAAGATCATGTCCTCGGTACATTCTTCGGCCACGAGACGAGCGCCTTTCATGACGCCATCATAATATTTTTGGGACAACAATGCGCCTTGCCCTCCGGTGGACCGTCCTTCACCAGCTTCTCCGCATCCAGCTTGCCCCAATGCACCTTTTCATGGGCAAAGGCCCGACGGGCACCCTCAATGCAAACAGATTGCTTGATGACTTCAAGCCGCGGACATGCATCTACCATCCGCTTGATCAAGCCGAAGTAGCTAGTGGGCAGGGGCTCACCAGGCCACATCCGGACTATGAAATCTTTCATAGCCACTTCGGCCGCCCTGTGGAGTTCAACCAACTGCTTCAGTTGGTTACTCAGAGGAATTGGGTGTTCGGCTCCAGCATACTGGGACCAGAACAGCTTCTCTGTTGAGCTCCCCTCCTTGGCACGATAGAACTCCACAACATCTGATACGCTGCGTGGCAGATCTGTGAATGCCCCTGGAGAGCTCCGAATTCGGGTAAGTAAAAGAAACGCCTCCTCCACATGCTTGCTTTGCATAAAAAAGGTCTTACCCGCCGCTATCTTCTTGCCCGCCTGGATCTCCTGCTGGGCCTTTTCGGCTCCGGCCTTGGCATCTTTCAAACTGGCAAGGGCCTTCGCAAGCTCAGACTCCTTCGTCTTGAGGTCATGCTCCAAGGACTCAAACTTATTGCCGAGCTCCTGGAGCTCTTGCTGCACCTCGCCCACCCTAGCATTCTGCTTTTCGCGCTCGATGCGCTCCAGGGCCGCCTTGTCTTCGGCCTCGGACAACGCTTTCTTCAAAGATGCCACTTCAGTTGTGGCCCCTATTTCAAAGTCACGATGCTTTGTCGTTAGAATCACAAATTTTGACTATTATCTATGATATTCAAATGAGGTACCACTAACCTTTGTTCTCTTCGAGCTGCCTCTTCGTGAGGCCGAGGTCTCCTTGTGCCTGCTCCAGGTCCCGTTTTAGTCCGGCGACCTCGGCCATATGGGCAGCAGCAGCAAGCAGCACTGCCTGCTTATTCACATGCACATTTACTATTAGACTCATGCGGATTATAATCGACCCTCCATTTGGCTTTTCATTCCGAACACCAAACAGAGTATCAGGGGCTACTACCTATTGGGTAATAACTTCACACATTTTTTTATTACTTACCTCAAAACCCATCAAGAGGCTGGTGCAGGCTTCGGTTAGTCCGCTCTTGGTGGACAGAACCTTCTGAATCACCGCACTCATAAGAGTATGGTGCTCTTCATCCATGGAAGTGCTGCAAAGCGCTTCCAGCAGACTATCCGACACCTCTGGCATAATGGAAGTCATCAGCACGGACGGCTCGCCCTCCCTAGCGAGGGGCTGCCTGCCCGAATCCGGAGCCATTGGAGGTTCCGGCACAGTATCTGGCTGAGAGCCGGGCTTGCTGCGGCTCTCATCGGCACAATCCGCAGGGATCTTATACCCCGTGTGCCCGGGTCTGGAATCTCGCCTTGGGGCGCCTCCAGAGTCACCTCCCCCTGCTTGGGGAGCCTTTGGGACAACACCTCCGTGTCATCCGTAGGCTAAGGAGTAGTGGCCGTCGGGAGCGAGTTCATCGCTGAATCACTCAAGGACCCATCCGAAGACAATACCTCGGGCTGGACCCTGGCCGGACTACATATATGAGTTCGGCATTATAACAAACTATGAAGCGAAGTCGCACTAAAATATAACAAAGTGCGGATACTTACGATCTTACTAGGGGCTTCCCCCTGGGCAGCCACTCCTCCTCGCTATAAGCAGCAGTGGTGGAGTAATCCGAAACGGACGCCTTTACCTTCTTGGGCATCCTAGCCTCCCCCTCCGGGGCGGCTTTCCTCTTCTTCTCCTCCCCAGTGCGGGGAGGCAGAGTTTCTTCGTGTTTCCCCCCGCCTCCGCGGGAGGAATCTGCCTCGTCGTCTTCTGACGACGAGGGTATGACGGCCTTGCGCTGGGGACCCTTGTTGGTCCCCTGGCCCGCCTTCTTAGGCCCCCCATCCTCTCCGGATGGGGCGGCCCCTTCGTCTTCTTCCTCCCCTTCGAGGGAGGAGTGTGCCTCGTCGTCTTCGGATGAGGCATCCGGTACGACCTTACGCCGGAGACCCTTCCTGGTCCCCGGGGCCTTCTTTTCCGGCGCCCTGTAGGGCGCTGGGACAAGCATCTGCATCAGGAGAGCATTTGCTGGGCCCTTTGGCAGTGGAGCCGGACAGTCGATCTGCTCCGCCGTCTCCACATACTCCTGATCAAATACACACAATAACTTAAGATTCCCCCATGAGTACATTGGGAAAAACTACATCTGGTGATAGTCAGAAAACTCACCGGACGGGGGAGCCGCGTGGCGTGAAGTCCATGGTCCTCGGATGTGGGAGGAGGTATCTCGGAGGCCTTGAACATCGCCTTCCACGCGTCTTTATGTGTCATGCCGTAGAGCTTTCGAAGTGTCTGGTGTTCGGACGGGACGAACTCCCACAGATTAAATACCCGTCTTTGGCACGGAAGAATCCGGCGGACAAGCATGACCTGGACCACGTTGACAAGCTTGATTTTCTTGTCCTTCATATTCTTTACGCGGTTTTGGAGTCCGGTCAGCTCCGCAGGCTCGCCCCAGGCCAGACCCTTCTTTTCCGAGGAGGTGAGCTGCATGGGGATTCCGGATCGGAATTCGGGGACCGCCGCCCAGTTGGCGTCGTGCGGCTCGGTGATGTAGAACCACCCCGATTGCCACCCTTTCACGGTCTCCGTGAAGGAGCCGTCAAGCCAGGTGACGTTGGGCATCTTGCCCACCATGGCACCTCCGCACTCTGCTTGCTGGCCGCTCACGATCTTCGGCTTCACGCAGAAGATTTGTAGCCACAAGCCTAAGTGAGGCTTGATGCGGAGGAAGGCCTCGCACACGATGATGAACGCCGAGATGTTGAGGATGAAATTTGGGGCTAGATCATGGAAATCTAGCCCGTAGTAGAACATGAGCCCGCGGACGAAGGGATGAAGTGGAAACCCCAGTCCACGGACGAAGTGGGCGAGAAACACGACCCTTTCGTGGGGTTCCGGGGTTGGAATGACATGCCCGTTGTCCAGTAGCCGGTGCGCGATGTCTGCGGCCAAGTATTCGGCCACCGGAAGATTCGCAATATGCTTCTCCTTCACGATGGAAGCCACCCACTTGCCTCTTGCTCCGGACATGTTTAGCTGTGAGGAGAAGGCTTGGACTAGGGCGCTGGAGCTCGAGGAGACAAGGATGAGCAAAGGAGGAAGAAGGTGTGGGTAAAAATGGGGAACCCTTATCCCTTTATAGAGGCAACGAAAGCGGTGCGCCTCCCCACTTACCCATTGAGAACCGCTTACTTCCCAAGCGCCACGATTGATGGCGCAGTTGGATTACACATACCCGTATTGATGAGAATCCCGTGATAAGGGGAGACGATCTCTGCTTTGACAAGACATGTCAAGGAAACCGCCTCGCAATATGCACTGTGGCTAGTTGTGGGAAAACGGTTCGAATAATGACCCGACCGTAGTGACATGTCATGTTGTCTAAAAAGTTGTCAGCAGATTACATTTGTGAAGTATCATTCTCTCTACAGTGGTATGTGAAGATCATCTTACAGATCCGGACACGGTTTGAGTGTTTGATAATTACTTTGGAGTATTCGGAGATGGAATCCGCCTTGCAATGCCGAAGACAAACTGCGCGCCGTACTCATCGTCATTGAAGCCTGGTTCAGGGGCTATTGAGGGAGTCCTGGATTAGGGGGTATCCGGACAGCCGGACTATATACTTTGTCCAGACTATTGGAGCGTGAAGATACAAGACTCAAGACTCCGTCCCGTGTCCGGATGGGACTCTCCTTTGCATGGAAGACAAGCTTGGTGAGCTGGATATTGTATTTCCTTCTTTGTAACCGACTCCATGTAAACCCTAGCCCTCTCTGGTGTCTATATAAACCGGAGAGTTTAGTCCTTAGAGACAGAATCATAATCATCATAGGCTAGCTTCTAGGGTTTAGCCTCTACGATCTCGTGGTAGATCAACTCTTGTACTACTCATATCATCAATATCAATCAAGCAGGAAGTAGGGTTTTACCTCCATCGAGAGGGCCCGAACCTGGGTAAACATTGTGTCCCTTGCCTCCTGTTACCATCGGCCTCAGACGCACAGATCGGGACCCCCTACCCGAGATCCGCCGGTTTTGACACCGACAATTATGGGTGCGGTGATTGAGAAGATTCAGCCCGCTGAAAGCGGGATGAATGAAGACTGCATCAGCCTTATAACGGGCTTTGAGGTATGTTATTAGGTTTCGAAGAGTGTTATAGTATAGATAGTAGCCCCTGATACACTGTTCGGTGTTCGAAAGAAAGAACCGGACAGAGGATCAAATATATATTCGCAGGAGACTTACTTTGAGGTACCTCCCCCTCTTTCTTTTATAAGCAGGCGTCTGTAGTGAGTGCTGCCTCTCATACTGCATAAGTCTCCAGACTGAAGCAGAGTCTAGAGCGGGCTGAAGAAGAACTCGGCCGAGTGAAGAAGCAGTTGGAGGATAACCAAGGTATGCAAAAATCTTGTTCGCATTCAGCGCGAATGAATAATTTAGTATTATGAAAATATTTTTATGATGTGCTCTAGGGGCGACGGCCGAAGTTGAGGCTCTTCAGAAGGATGTGGCCGAGGCTGAGAAGAAGGCAGCCGCAGAGCAGGCTCTTCGCGCAAAGCACGAGGCCAGGGTTATTCAAGCTGAGCAAGATCTCCAAGAGGCCGTGAAGAAATGCGAGACCTTGGAGCAGAGTTTAACGGAGAAAGAATCCGAACTCACCAAGGCTCGTCAAGCCGCACGCGATGCCCAGGGGGAAGCCCAAGGCGCCCTGCAGGAAATCCAAGAGGCGAGGAAGATCACGGCGGGTAAGGCTTTTTCTATGCAAAGCAAATATTTGAAGGGAGAAAATCACATTACTAATTTGAATTCGGATTTCTCCAGGGGTATTTGCGGAGCTGCCACGCAGCATATCTGATGCCGCACAATTCTACCGAGCCAAAGAAAGGAGCACTACGAAGAAGCTCTTCTGGTCGCAATATCTAGCACCAGAGTATCCAGTGCCTTTTGCCAATCAACTGAAGCAGCTGATCGAACTGCATAAGGCGGCCGAACTAGTCATGAAGGATTTAATTATCTGACTATGGCCTGCCGAGCCGATTACCAGTAGCTACTTCATGATCGTGAAGCGGCTTGTGAGTGCCTGCCCTCGACTTGAAGTCATCAAGCGGTCGGTCTGTATGGAGGGTGCGCGAATGGCCTTCGCTCGCACGAAGGTGCACTAGGCGAAGATGGATGCTGAAAAGGTGATGACCGAAGGACCGCCAGAGGGGAAGGAGCACCGCAAGCCCGAGTTATATTATGATAGTGTCCTGAAAGGATCCCGCCTTGTGTCAGAGCAATGCGCCAAGGACATTATATTCCCATGAATACATTCATGTTGTCCTATGTAATGTTTAAAGAAGGTCATTTCCATTATGTAGTGCCTGTTATTTGAAAGTTTTACCTCCTGTGCAGCCGTTTTATATATTAATCCTGAGAGTTGGCCAATCGTCGGCTTCTGCCCCCATGTAGGAAGTACGGGGGTGTTTGGGATAAACCTGAGCACTCTTTACCCCAGTTTTGGGTTGTTGAAGGAGGTGTTCAGCGCAAGGAACCACGCAATCAGACTATAAGGCTTTATCACTCTCACTTAGCCATAGGAGTTTGACAAAAGAAAGGTAGGCGCAACCCCTGGTGTTCGGATGACCGCACTAGGTGCTCTATAAGCACCTGATCGGAAGAAAAGCAGATCCATCGCACGCTGCATTAGTTATAGCATAATGCGGAAGAAATCCTTAAAGATTTTGTAACCTCTCAAATAGCTGACCAGCTCTCGCCATATCATGATAGTCAGTTTTCGGCTTTCTCTACTGAGGCGCTCGTCCGGAAGAACTGGGATGCAATCGTAGTAGTTCTCCCTTTACTACCCTAGTAAATATAGCGGAACGTAGGGTAGCAAGCACAGGAGCCGGGCAACCCAACTATTGACCCAAGACATGATTCGGAGCCGATGCATATAATGCTATAAGTTTGGGGTGTCGAACGACCGTGAAGGTGTTCAGACTTTATTGTCGTATTATGGGTACAACAAGGCCCCTGGCATATTAAGGCATATCGTAGTGTACGAATGCCATTTGACAAAGAGTGTCAATAAGAAACAACAGCAAATAAGCGTCATATAAAGCCACATGTTGCAATTGAATAATACGTCGATGCGTATGAGTACAGGTACTATGATAAAAAGAAATATGACTTCGGAACCTGTTGAGACCAGGCGGGGGAGGCTGTGTGCGGATCAGGGTTGTAATTGGATGGTCATCGAGGGTTATATCTAAGGATTCCCTTACGCGCTCAAGCTGGTTCCCTCCTTGGTACATTCGTCCCCTCACGGGTCTGGTTGCCATGTCGCCAGTCATGGCCTACACAAAAGTGGACCTGCAAAGAAAATGCAAAAAATGTTGGTGTTCCATGGAGCGTTTAAGCCACATTGTATGACTTATCCTAGCCTTGCCTCTGTCTACTGCCGGAGTGTTTAATTAAGCTTTTGACAAGCCGGGCTATCCTGCCCCGAAGTAGTTCGGACTCCTTTGGCGGTGTCCGGAAGCTTGGCCGTCAACTCAAGGTTCGACTGAAAGATGCCACTCTTTGTTTCTACTGCTAAGGCGGCAGTGTACTCTTCAGCACGGAGGGGGCATTCGGCCTTGCCATTAACTGTTATTATGATGCGCGGACCGGGCATCTTGAGCTTAAGGTAGGCATAATGTGGCACCGTGTTGAATCGAGCAAACGCGATTCATCCGAGCAATGCATGATAGCTACTGCGAAAAGGGACGATGTCAAAGATTAACTCTTCGGTACGGTAATTATCCGATGGTCCAAAGACTACCTCCTGAGTGATGGAGCCTGTACAACAGGCCTCCACACCTGGTATAACACCTTTAAAGGTGGTTTTAGTGGGTTTGATCATTGAAGGATCGATACCCATCTTGCGCACTGTGTCCTGATACGACAGGTTTGGACTGCTGCCTCCGTCCATAAGGACTCGTGTGAGGTGGAATCCGTCAATTATTGGGTCAAGGACTAGTGCGGCTGAATTTCCCTGACTGGTATTGGCCGGGCGATCCGTACGGTCAAAGGTGATTGGGCCGGATGACCATAGGTTATATTTTGGGGTGATTGGCTCCGTTGCATCGACATCCCTAAGGGTGCACATCCGCTCCCGCTTGGGAAAATTGGTGGCATTTATTATGTTCACCGCTTTGATTTGCGGGGGAAATTTATTTTTCCCTCCTGTGTTCGGTGGCCGGGGCTCCTCGTCGTCGTCATTGCTTTGCGGCCCCTTCTCCTTGTTTTCGGCACCTGACCTGCCGGCTTGTTTGAAGACCCAGCATTCTCTGTTGGTATGATTGGCTGGTGTTCCTGGGGTGCCATGAATTTGGCATGGACGGTCCAGTATACGGTCCAAACTGGATGTGCCCGGGCTGTTTCTTTTGAATTGTTTCTTCCTTTGACCGGTAGTATAGCCGCTGAATCCGGCATTGACGGTCGTGTCTTCGGTGTTGTTGCCATTATTACGACGCTTGTGTTTGCTGTGTCTGGGCTTGCCGTTGTTATCTCTTGGTTCAGAAGTCCCAGGCTTGCTTGAGACAATGTTGCTACGAGCTAGCCAGCTGTCCTCGCCCGCACAGAAGCGGGTCATGAGTGTCGTATGGGCTGCCATGGATTTCGGCTTCTCTTGGCCAAGGTGTCGGGCAAGCCACTCGTCACGGATGTTGTGCTTAAAGGCCGCTAGGGCTTCAACATCTGGAGAATCGACAATTTGGTTCTTTTTAGTTAGGAACCGAGTCCAGAATTTCCTGGCTGACTCTCCGGGCTGTTAGGTTATGTGATCAGCTTCCGGTGGTCGCACGTAAGTGCCCTGGAAGTTGTCAAGGAATGCGTCTTCCAGGTTCTCCCAACTGCCAATGGAGTTTTCCGGCAGACTATTCAGCCAATGCCGAGCCGGTCCCTTAAGTTTTAGTGGGAGGTACTTGATGGCATGCAGATCATCGCCGCGGGCCATATGAATGTGGAGAAGGAAGCCTTTGATCCATATCGCGGGGTCTGTTGTTCCATCATATGGTTCGATGTTCACGGGTTAAAACCCTTCTGGCAACTCATGCTCCATTACTTTGTCAGTGAAGCATAGGGGGTGTGCGGCGCCTCTATGCCGGGCTACATCACGACGCAGTTCAAATGAGTCTGGTCTATTGTATTCGGCCCGGCTGGATTTGTATTTAGTATATCCAGTGTGGCGGTCATCATCACGCGTTGTGGCGTGCCCTCGTGATCCGTAGATTGATCTTGACTGTCCTGCTTTATTTTCCAATTCATCGCGCAGGTCCTGCTGTAGCCCCAGGCCTTCGTGTTTTTATTTGTTTGGCAACGGAGTGCGGGCTGGTGTTCAGGCTGATACGCCGCTTTGTCTCGGCCACGAGGTGGCCGGTCAGCCGCATCATGCGCTGGTAGTGTAGGCTCTAGTGCCTCCTCCTTGAATTGAGGTAACAACCTACGCTTTGGGTAACTTTTGGTTGGGCGCTCGAGTCCGTATTCCTCGGCTGCCAGGACCTCAGTCCATCTATCAGTTAGCAGAACTTGATCAGCTTGAAGCTGCCGCTGTTTTTTCTTCAGGCTTTTTGCAGTGGCTATAAGCCGGCGCTTGAAGCGCTCCTGCTCGATGGGGTCCTCAGGCACGATAAATTCTTCTTCACCGAGGCTCACCTCGTCTTCAGAGAGGGGCATGTAATTGTCATCCTCTGAATCTCCATTCATTGCCTGTTCATCAAGGCTAACTTGCCCAACCTCCCGTCCAGTTTGCTCGAAGCTTGGCTGGGCGGGATTGTTTTCGTCTTCGGCATCATCCGGAGTGCTATTGTCTCTTGTGTCGGTATTGCTATTTTTGCTATGGCGGGGCTTAGAGCGGCGCCGCTGACGCTGGCGCTTAGATTGCTTTTCAAGGGGATTATCCTCCGTTGCCTCATCGCCATTGCTTTCTTTGGGTGTGTCCACCATATATATATATATATATATATATATATATATATATATATATATATCATATGATGAGGTGGCTGTCCAGCACCCTGTGGGCGGTGGTTCCTGTTCTTCTCGGGCATCGTCATCCATACCGTCGATGTCTTCGGAGTCGAAATCAAGCATGTCGGTTAAGTCGTCGATAGTGGCTATCAAGTGGGTGGTGGGTGGGTAACGAATTTATTCATCGTCCGCTTCCCACTCAAGCCGGACATAGTTCGGCCAAGAGTCTCCTGATAGGGAGAGAGATTTTAATGAGTTTAGCACGTCGCCCAAGGGCGAGTGCTGAAAGATATCCGCAGAGCTAAACTCCATGATCGGTGCCCAGTCAGTTTTGGTGGGCACGGATGCATGCGGTTCGGAGCCCCTGGCCGGAGACGAGTCTGAGGGTCCGAAGACACAGACCTCCTTGGAAGTAAGATCTGTGTTCGGCTCTATCGCCGCTGAGTGTGCGACCTCCAAGGTGGGATCCATCCACCCGTCCTCGGATGGCCCGATCTGCTCAGGAATTAAAGCCAGGGCAGTTGTAGGTGCGAACTCCTGAACACCGTCCGACGGAGGATCTAGGTCATGCCCATCGCGACTGTGGGGTGTACCTGTCATGGGCTTTAACCCGTCGATGATCAAGTCTCCGCGGATGTCGGCAGTGTAGTTCAAGCTTCCAAACCTGACCTGATGGCCAGGTGCGTAGCTATCGATCTGCTCCATATGGCCAAGCGAGTTGGCCCATAGTGTGAAGCCGTCGAATACAAAGATCTGTCCGGGAGGGGGGGAGCCTCACCCTGGATCGCATTGCTGTAGACGTTTGAAGGAGCCATCAAGCCTTACAGTGACGACACAGTGGAACTCTCAATGAAAGCACCAATGTCGGTGTCAAAACCGGCGGATCTCGGGTACGGGGTCCCGAACTGTGCGTCTAAGGCTAATGGTAATAGGAGGCGGGGGACACAATGTTTACCCAGGTACGGTCCCTCTCAATGGAGGTAATACCCTACTTCATGCTTGATTGATCTTGATGATATGAGTATTACAAGAGTTGATCTACCACGAGATCGTAGAGGCTAAACCCTAGAAGCTAGCCTATGATTCTGATTGTTGTTGTTGTCCTACAGACTAAACCCTCCGGTTTATATAGATACTGGAGGGGGCTAGGGTTACACAGAGTCGGTTACAGAGAAGGAAATCTACATATCTGAATTGCCAAGCTTGCCTTCCACGCAAAGGAGAGTCCCACCCGGACACGGGACGAAGTCTTCAATCTTGTATCTTCATAGTCCAACAGTCCGGCATAGGTATATAGTCTGGCTGTCCGAGGACCCCCTAATCCGGGACTCCCTCAAGTGCCCCAAAGTTTCTACGGGAGAGTCAAGACAAAAACGTGTGCCAACTAACGATGCCATGAACCTAGGGTAGGGTCATAGGCCTGACCTATACGCCCTATCCAAGGTCATTACCCTAGTGTCCAAGGCATTCAAAGTACAGCAGGAAGTACCTACTGAAGCCATCGAGTGCAATCCACTCGACCAGTCACCTCACTCGGATTCCCCTCAATTTCATTTGACCTGTATGGAGTCATTCAACCATACAAGAAACCACTCGGAGTACAGAAGACTTGGAGTCACTCAGGATGGCAACGGTCAGGCGTTCACTCCGTAGTCTTAAAGATCATTAATAACACTTTATAGCTGGCGTTACCAATAACACACTATCTTAATGTACACTGAACCCCTGTAACGGAGGATGGCTGGGGTCCCGGTGCACTCTATATAAGCCACCCCCTCCTCTGGGACAAGGGTTCGCACCCCTTGTAACACACACCCATATTCAGTTCGACTGCCTCAGGGCACCGAGACATAGGGCTTTTACCTCCAAAAAGAGGGGCCTGAACTCGTAAACTCGTGTGTACACCCTTGCCGTAGCTAGGGCCTTGCCGCCTCATACGTACCCCCTATTCTTACTATCAGACTTAGTACCACGACAGTTGGCGCCCACCCTGGGGCAAAGTGTCTTAGCAACTTCCGGCAAGGATGCATTTTCTCCGATCTTCATCGACATGGTTTCCGGCGGTGGTTTGGTCATGGGCCGCGAGTTTCGACTCGGTGCGCTCACTTTCATCGCCAACGACTCCATCTGGCTCCAAGAAGACCCCCTCGACATTGAGGCTCTCCCGATCCGCGGATCATCGCACTTCTGCGCGAGTGCCTGCGTCCTCCTCCTACGACAGTCGTCGACTCCGTATCGATCAGTCTTCTTGTTGCCTACTCCTTCTGTTGGACGCCGCCGCAAGCGATCCGGTCGGTCGTGGCTCCATGGTGGGTGAAGCATGCGGTGTCTCACCAGACGGCCACCCCCCAAGTCACGACAATCAAGCCCGACGAATTTCACTGCGGTCCAGTCGACCGGTCGACTGGTTCTGCAGATACGTTTTCCGAGAGTGGGAGTTGTGACCCCATGGCAGAAGTTCCCGTAGTCAACTCCCGTCGCCGCCCACCCGGGTTTCGCCGCAAAGGTGGCGATGGCGACGGCGACGGCGATGACCCGTCATTCGGCTGCGAGGAGTACGTGCCCAAAACTCTCAATTCACAGCAGAGGGAAGAGCTGCACCACTGCAACATGGAGGCCCTCCAGACCCCCATCTTAGGGGAAACCTCCAAGGCTCGGGCCTTGGAGGCTGCGTGCCTGGCCACGCTGGCTGAGTGCACACGTTTGGAGAACCTCCAACATTCTCTCGACGAACATGCCCGTCGACTGATCCCCTGAACCTTAGGTATACCGCACTCCGATCCAGAATCTTACAGCTGCTGCGCGTATAGAAAGTCTATTCAGCCGTCCCGTTCAGAAGCTGGAAGGGGCTTGGAACAGATCCGAGCGCTGCTCTGAGCAGTAGGAGAGCTGAACACCGCTGTTTCTCAGTCGCGGAACATGATCCACAACAAGTAAGTAAGGGCAAATAAAGTTCAGTCGGCACACAGTCCTGGGTCACCTTTGCGGCGGGAAGATCGAGATAGCCGCCGGGATCGGCACCCGGGAAGAGCTCATGGAGAGTTTGATCATGAGTAAGCCCGTGACAACCACCGTCGAGTGCCTTTGCCCCTTCCGAGGGATGGGTTGTACGCGCCCCGGCGGTATGACGACAGGCACCCGTATGGTAATGACCGCAGAGTTCCAGTCGACCCAAGAGAGCTTAGGTTCAATGCAAGGTCAGTCCTTGTTCAAGGTTTGGTCGACCGGAACAGAGCATACAGAGAAGGGTTGCATAGAGACAGGCCCGGTGCAAGCAGGGTCCACGTTTTCAGCCCTGAGTGTTTCGGAGGAGCCATCCGAGCCGCTGAGATCCCTCACAACTTTAGATTGGCGACCCGCGTCAGTAAGTTCATGGGAGAGTCGAAGCCTGACACTTGGTTGGAAGACTACCGAGTGGCTGTGCATATTGCTGGCGGCAACAACGAGGTGGCCATGAAGCACCACCCTTTGACGCTTGAAGGTTCTGCCAAAGCTTGGCTGAATCAGTTGGCCCTGGAAGCATTTTCAGTTGGGATGAGTTGGCCCGAGTGTTTACCAAAACATTTGAGGGCACTTGCAAGAGACCTGTCGGTTTGTCGGAATTGCAGCATTGCATGCAGAAACAGAATGAGACCTTGAGAGATTATATCCAGAGATGGGTCGCTCTTCACCACACAGTGGAGAATGTATCGGATCACCAAGCAGTTTGTGCCTTTAAAGAAGGCGTTCGCTACAGAGAGCTTAGTATGAAGTTCGGTCGGACCAGAGACATGACTCTGGCTCAGATGATGGAGATTGCCACTAAGTAAGCTAACGGCGAATAAGAGGACCGACTCCAGAGTGGCAAGAACAAACCAGTCGCCCAGGACACCCGAGGAGGAAACTCCAGTCGGAAGCAGAAGCGAAAAGCTGAGGCTCTAGGCCCTACCGAAGCAGCAATTTTGAACCAGGGGAAGTTCAAAGGGAAGCCCAAGGGGCCTTGGACCCCTAAAAAGGTGAAACATCAAGCAGGAAATTATGTACTTAATTTGATGTGTCATATACTGATACGTCTCCAACGTATCTATCTTTTTTGATTGCTCCATGCTATTATATTACCCATTTTGGATGTTTATGGGCTTTACTTTACACTTTTATATCATTTTTGGGACTAACCTACTAACCGGAGGCACAACCCGAATTGCTGTTTTTTTTGCCTATTTCAGTGTTTCGAAGAAAAAGAAATATCAAACGGAGTCCAAACGGAATGAAACCTTCGAGAGCGATCTTTTTGGAACAAACGCAATCCAGGAGACTTGGAGTGGACGTCAAGCAGCAAACGAGGTGGCCACGAGGGTGCTCGGCGCGCCCTAGGGGGTGGGCACGCCCCCCACCCTCGTGGGCACCTCGTGGCTCCACCGACCTACTTCTTCCTCCTATATATATCCACGTACCCCGAGAACATCCAGGAGCACCACGAAAAACTATTTCCACCGCTGCAACCTTCTGTATCCGCGAGATCCCATCTTGGAGCCTTCGCCGGCACTCCGCCGGAGGGGGAATCGACCACGGAGGGCCTCTACATCATCTCCAAGGCCTCTCCGATGAGTTGTGAGTAGTTTACCACAGACCTTCGGGTCCATATTTATTAGCTAGATGTCTTCTTCTCTCTCTTTGAATCTCAATACAAAGTTCTCCTTGATCTTCTTGGAGATCTATTCGATGTAACTCTTTTTGCGGTGTCTTTGTCGAGATTCGATGAATTGTGGGTTTATGATCAAGTTTATCTATGAGAAATAATTGAATCTTTTTTGAATTCTTTTATGTGTGATTGGTTATCTTTGCAAGTCTCTTCGAATTATTAGTTCGGTTTGGCCTACTAGATTGATCTTTCTTGCAACAGGAGAAGTGCTTAGCTTTGGGTTCAATCTTGCGGTGTCCTTTCCCAGTGACAGCAGGGGCAGCAAGGCACGTATTGTATTGTTGCCATCGAGGATAAAAAGATGGGGTTTATATCATATTGCTTGAGTTTATCCCTCTACATCATCTCATCTTTCTTAATGTGTTACTCTGTTCTTATGAACTTAATACTCTAGATGCAGGCATTAGTAGGTCGATATGTGGAGTAATAGTAGTAGATGCAGAAACGATTCAATCTACTTGTTGCAGACGTGATGCCTATATACATGATCATGCCTAGATAATCTCATAACTATGCACTTTTCTATCAATTCTCGATAGTAATTTGTTCACCCACCGTAATACTTATGCCTTCTTGAGAGAAGCCACTAGTGAAACCTATGGCCCCCGGGTCTATCTTTTATCATATAAGTTTCTGATCTATGTTTTATTTGCAATCTTTACTTTCCAATCTTTATCATAAAAATACCAAAAATATTTATCTTATCTTATTATCTCTATCAGATCTCACTTTTGCAAGTTACCGTGAAGGGATTGATAACCCCTTTATCGCGTTGGTTGCGAGGTTCTTGTTTGTTTGTGTACGTATGAGGGACTTTTGAGGAGCCTCCTACTGGATTGATACCTTGGTTCTCAAAAACTAAGGGAAATACTTACGCTACTTTGCTGCATCACCCTTTCCTCTTCAAGGGAAAACCAACGCAGTGCTCAAGAGGTAGCAAGAAGGATTTCTGGCGCCGTTGTCGGGGAGGTGTGCACCAAGTCAATTCAAGATTTGATCTCCCGACAACGAGCCATTTCTGGCGCCGTTGCCGGGGAGGTCTTCGCTCAAGTCAAGACATACCAAGTACCCATCACAAACTCATCTCCCTCGCATTACATTATTTGCCATTTGCCTCTCGTTTTCCTCTCCCCCGCTTCACCCTTGCCATTTTATTCGCCCTCTCTTTCCGTTCACCTCTCTCCTTTGCTTGCTCCTCACATTTTTCTGCCATTATGTCTGAAACTGGGGAGATTATCGTTGATAAGGACAATAGTAATAACATGGAAAATTTTGATGCTCCTGCTGAAGAACCCACTATCTTCCATACTAAAGAGTTTCGAATCAGTAGTGGTAATATTATTGGAAAAGGGGTTATTCAAGATTTCTTTACTTGTGCCGGTGCTTTACCTTCTACGGGTGGTTCTATTCTTCATAGAACTAGTAGTCTTGCAGATGCTATTGCCATGCTTATAGTTGAACTTGAATGACAATTTATGCACATGCATCTTTGCATACAAAGGATTTTCCTAGAATTTTCTAATATTGAGCATTCTTCTGTTAAGCGCGCAGCTACTATCTTTTTGGCACATGAGTTCAGATTTATAATAAAAGAAGCCAAAGAATTTTTTGCACATTATAGAGTGGACGCTGGCCGTCCTCCCATAGAGGCAATCCTCTTTGATCAAGAGGACGTAAGGCGTTTTCAATCTTTAGACTATGTTGCTTTTAATGAAAACCTTAGAAAGAAGGTTCCTACCAATGTTCTAGTTGATAGAATTTCTGAACTTAATAATGATTTTTCTATTCGAAATAATGAGTTAGGATATTCTCTTGAGTATAGGCTCATGAAGTTCTGCCAAAAGAATGCTTACAATGATGAATTGGTTGTTCAATATGAAGGGCCAAAGGAGGAACCCATACCTCCCAAGATTGATCTTGGGGACTTTTGTCCCATTAAATTTAGCCATTTTGATTACTTTTGCTTACCTCAAAGAAAACTTGCTGCTGAACGTAGGGAATATGAAATGAGTTTTCGTGATCTATCTTATTATTATGGCAATACGTAGATCTATTGTCGCTTTTATGCCTAGCTAGGGGCGTTAAACGATAGCGCTTGTTGGGAGGCAACCCAATTTTTGTTCCTTGCTTTTTTGCTTCTGTTTCGTAATAAATAATTCATCTAGCTTCTGCTTAGATGTGGTTTTATGTTTTAATTAGTGTTTGTGCCAAGTAGAACCTATAGGATAACCTAAGGTGATAGTTAATTTGATTCTGCTGAAAAACAGAAAATTTTGCACGCACGAGAATAATTTTAATAAATCACAGAAACGTGCTTTTGCATTGATTATTTTTCCAGTAGATC
Source organism: Triticum aestivum (assembly GCF_018294505.1). Taxonomy (NCBI): domain Eukaryota; kingdom Viridiplantae; phylum Streptophyta; class Magnoliopsida; order Poales; family Poaceae; genus Triticum; species Triticum aestivum. The sequence goes on from NC_057798.1 coordinate 174,317,315, forward strand.
AATAGACAAATTTACCAGGACTTCCTATTTTGGTAATATTTTTAGAGTTCCAGAAGTATTCGAAAGTTACATATTGCTACAGACTGTTCTGTTTTTGACAGATTCCGTTTTTCGTGTGTTGTTTGCTTATTTTGATGAATCTATGGCTAGTATCGGGGGGTATGAACCATAGAGAAGTTGGAATACAGTAGGTTTAACACCAATATAAATAAAGAATGAGTTCATTACAGTACCTTATGTGGTGGTTTTCCTTTCGTGCACTAACAGAGCTTATGAGATTTCCTATTGAGTTTTGTGTTGTGAAGTTTTCAAGTTTTGGGTAAAGATTTAATGGACTATGGAATAAGGAGTGACAAGAGCCTAAGCTTGGGGATGCCCATGTTAGCCCAAGATAATCCAAGGACAACCAAAAGACTAAGCTTGGGGATGCCCCGTGAGGGAGTCCTGTACAAGGGGGTGTCCGGATAGCCGGACTATCATCATTGGCCGGACTCCAAGACTATGAAGACACAAGATTGAAGACTTCGTCCCATGTCCGGATGGGACTTTCCTTGGCGTGGAAGGCAAGCTTGGCAATACGGATATGTAGATCTCCTACCATTGTAACCAACTCTGTGTAACCCTAGCCCTCTCCGGTGTCTATATAAACCGGAGGGTTTTTAGTCCATAGGACGAACAACAATCATACCATAAGCTAGCTTCTAGGGTTTAGCCTCCTTGATCTCGTGGTAGATCCACTCTTGTACTACCCATATCATCAATATCAATCAAGCAGGAGTAGGGTTTTACCTCCATCGAGAGGGCCCGAACCTGGGTAAAAACATCATGTCCCTTGTCTCCTGTTACCATCCGCCTAGACGCACAGTTCGGGACCCCCTACCCGAGATCCGCCGGTTTTGACACCGACATTGGTGCTTTCATTGAGAGTTCCTCTGTGTCGTCACTGATAGGCTTGATGGCTCCTTCGATCATCAGCAACAATGCAGTCCAGGGTGAGACTTTTCTCCCCGGACAGATCTTCGTATTCGGCGGCTTTGCACTACGGGCCAATTCGCTTGGCCATCTGGAGCAGATCGAAAGCTACGCCCCTGGCCATCAGGTCAGATTTGGAAGTCTAAACTTCACGGCTGACATCCGCGGAGACTTGATCTTCGACGGATTCGAGCCACAGCTGAGCGCGCCGCACTGTCACGATGAGCATGATTTAGCTCTGCTGCCGGACAGTGCCCTGGAGGCCGCACACAAGTCCGCTCCGATCCTCAATTCGGAGCCGGCTGCCCAGATCGAGGACGGGTGGCTAGACACCGCCTCGGGGGCTGCTACCCCTACGGAGATGGAGCCGAATACTAACCTTGTCCCTTGTGACGCTCGTGACTCCGAGGTGCCGGACTCCTCGCCGGACACCGAACCTCCTGCGCCCCCTCCAATCGAATCCGATCGGGCGCCGATCATGGAGTTCACCGCCGCGGACATCTCGAAACACTCACCTTTTGGCGACATCCTGAATTCACTAAAGTATCTCTCGTTATCAGGAGAGCCCTGGCCGAATTGCGGTCAGGACGGTTGGGACGCGGACGACGAACAAATTCAAAGCCCACCCACCACCCACTTTATAGCCACTGTCAACGAATTAACCGACATGCTGGACTTCGAATCCGAAGACATTGACAGTATGGACGACGATGCCGGAGACAACCAAGAACCAGTGCCTACTGGGCACTGGAAAGCCACCTCAACTCATGACGTATACATGGTGGATACACCAAAAGGAAGCGATAACGAGGAACAATAGGACGCGGCGAATGATAACTCCCCCGAAAAACAACCAAAATGGCGACACAAGCGTCACCCGAAGTCCCGCCTCGATAACAACAGCACCCATAATGACCCAACCGTAGAGCAGGGCAAAGCAGTGGACGACAAACATGCAACCAAGCAACCATCCGAACAGGATGAATTGGACAAGCAACCCATCCCCGGCGAAAACAACAGTCCGGACGATCTCACGCCGGACACATCACCGGAGCATAAAAACCTTCACAAAAGGCTCGTCGCCACTGCAAGAAGTTTGAAGAAGCAGAAACGGAAGCTCAAAACAGCGGAAGACGTACTCAGAATGAGGTGGAGCAAAGTACTCAAGACCGCAGACAAATACGGCAATAGTCACCAAGCAAAGAGCTACCCGAAGCGCAAGCTGTTGCCCGAATTCGACGAGGAGGCCGTAGAGCCACCACAATCAAAAAGCAAAGAGGCTGCCTGGCCGGATAGACGACCAGATGACAGGCTAAGAGCGGCAGGCGGCACCACACACAATCCGTCACATGATACACATAAAGATCCTTGCGAAAAGGATGGCCCGGTCAGGTCCATTTATGGGCCAAAAAAGAGGGCCCCAGGAAGCAACACAACACGCCGAGCGTTCGAAGATAACGGCACACCTAAATACAGGGGCGCCGCACACCCACTATGTTTCACCGATGAGGTACTGGATCATGAATTTCCAGCGGGTTTTAAGCCCGTAAACATAGAGGCATACGACGGAACAACAGACCCCGGAGTCTGGATTGAGGATTACATCCTACACATACATATGGCTAGAGGAGACGATCTCCATGCCATAAAATACCTACCCCTCAAGCTCAAAGGGCCAGCTCGGCATTGGCTCAAAAGCCTCCCAGAAAATACCATTGGAAGTTGGGAAGAGCTCGAGGAAGTGTTTAGAGCAAATTTTTAGGGGACTTATGTCCGCCCTCCGGATGCAGACGATTTAAGTCACATAACTCAACAGCCCGGAGAGTCAGCACGCAAATTGTGGAACAGGTTCCTCACCAAAAAGAACCAAATAGTCGACTGTCTGGACGCCGAAGCCTTAGCAGCTTTTAAACATAACATCCGAGACAAATGGCTCGCCAGACACCTCGGCCAAGAAAAACCATGAACAATGGCCGCGCTAACGAGCCTCATGACCCGCTTTTGCGCAGGAGAAGATAGCTGGCTGGCAAGATGCAGCACCAGCGACCCAAGTACATCCAAGGTCAAAGATGGCAATGGGAAATCACGACACAGAAAAGATCAGCGCCGGAATAAAGAAAATGGCCCAAAGAACACGGCGGTCAACGCCGGATTCAAAAGCTCTCGGCCGAATAGCAAAACACTACCTCTTAAGGACAACAGTGACGAGCTATCCAACCTAAACAAAATCTTGGATAGGATATGTCAAATCCACAGTACCCCCGGGAAGCCTGCAAACCACACCCACCGAGATTGTTGGGTCTTCAAGCAGTCCGGCCGACTTAACGCCGAACACAAGGGGCTCGACACGCCAAGCGAGGACGATGATGAACCCCACAAGCAGAGCGCCGGAAAACAAAAGAACTTCCCACAAGAAGTAAAAACAGTGAATTCACTTCAAGTGATAACAAGGAAAAATACGGCAGCATCTATCAAAGCACATGCCGCACGGTCCACCCCAGCGGAATCCCGAGATTGGATGTCAAAACCAATTACTTTCGACCATCTGGATTACTCTAGAAGTATTGGAAATGCAGGATGGACTGCTTTGATATTGGATCCTATAATCGACAGACTACAATTTACACAAGTCCTAATGGATGGCGGTAGCGATTTAAACCTACTATATCCGGACACAATCTGCAGGATGGGGATAGACCCTACCAAAATTCGCCATAGCAGCACTTCCTTTAAAGGAGTGACGCCAGGCCCTTACGCCAATTGCACAGGCTCCTTACTACTAGAAGTTGCGTTCGGTTCATCCGACAACTTCCGTCGCGAAAAGCTAATCTTCCATATCGCCCCATTTAAAAGTAGCCACCAAGCACTATTGGGATGTGAAGCTTTCGCCCGCTTTAACGCAATACCACATTACGCGTCTCTTACACTTAAAATGCCCGGTCCACGCGGCATTATCTCTTTGAAAGGTCGCTCAAGACCCCGGACACGGCTAGGCGAGTCCGGCATAAATAAACTAGGAGCTTCCTAGCCGCATACCCCTTTACAAGGGGTTGTGAGCATGAACAATGAGAGCCACTAAAGCTCAACTTCATTCATTTTTTAAAAATCATACTCTGTTTTAAATACATTTTTGCACGGTATTTTCCCAAGCTAAGTTCTTCTCTTTTACAGATGAACAACGTGCTACACCCGTCCAGGATACAGCACAACGGAGACACAGGCGCAGACGTGCAGCAGGGACCCGTTGCAAGGATTCTTTTCAGATTAAGACCCTGCATAAACCTTTCTTACTGTCTCTTGTTGATACACATCCCTTGGTTTTCTATTATAACTAAGGAGGAGGCTGGCGTTTTGGCATCGGCCGCGTCATAAGTTTTCGCCCGTACCTGGACAATAGGGGCTTAGGGCATCGTTCTGCCCGTTTTCATAAAGACCGAATACCTCAGGGAGTGTTCGGCGTCTCGAGTTAGGCCTTATATGCATCAGCTCCGAATCATGTCTTTGGTCAAATGTTGGGTTTGCCCGGCTCCTATGTTTTGCTGCCTTACATTCCGTATCATCGGCTAACGCGGCACCAGGAGAACTACTGCGATTGTGCCCCGGTTCGGCTGGGCGAGCAGCTCAGTAGAGAAAGCCGAAAACTGACTGTCATGATATAGCGAGAGACTGGTCAACCACTCGATCGACTATCGGAATGTCTAGAATTCCTCCGCTTTGACGAAGGACCATTTCCCGGTCAGGCACATACGCGCCCCGAATTCGGAGAGCGCGGTGCCCCGGGGGGCTATATTGTAGCCCCACCTTCGAACTCCTATGGCTAAGTGAAAGTGATAAAGCATTATAGTCCGGTTGCCTAGTTTGCTACGCTACCACCTCCTTCACAGGACCAAGACGTTGGATTAAGTGTGAAAATGCGCTATTTTGCAAACACCCCCGCACCATGTGCGTGGGGGCTGAAGCCGAAGACTGCCATCTTTCAGGTTATACACACATATACATTAACAACCGCACATGAGATATTTCAATACTTGAACGCACAAGTATAAAAAGCACTTATATTATATGGTTCTACAAATCATACATGTCATTTGAAGATAACATTTTTCGAGCACTGCGACTCTATTAAACGAGCGCCCTGTAGGACTTCCCCAAAATAGTGCTTGGAGGGTAACCGACTCTCGTCCGAACCCCGGGATGCAACATCGGTGGCATCCATCTCCGCCCAGTATGTCTTAACACGGGCGAGAGCCATCCGTGCACCCTCTATGCATGCCGACCGCTTCACCGCCTTGATATGCGGCACCGCCCCAAGGAATTGCTGCAATAAGCCAAAATAACTCTTTGGCTTGGGCCTATCCGGCCACAGATGAGACACTACATCCGTCATGGCAAATCCGGACAATCTATTCAGCTCAGCCCACTCAGCCAACCGATTGGTCAACGGAAGTGAACGCTCTGGACTGTGGAATTGAGACCAAAAAAGCTCTTCTATCTCGTGATCCTTTTGGCTTCGGAAGTGCACAACAACATCTGCCGCACTCGCCGCCAAGTCCAGATAAGGATCCTCCGCACCCCACAGCTGGCCAAGATGAGCATACTTCTGCTCTGTGAACTTCCTGCACAGCAGAAAGGGCTTCCTAGCCACAATGTCTCTGGCCTGACGCAGCTCCTCCTTTATAGCCCTCATCGCAGAACGGGCATCCTTGGCTTCGGCGGTGGCCTTCTTCAGTTCGTCTTGCTCCGCTCAGCGTTCTTTTTCAAGAACCTCATAGCGGTCGGTAACATCCTTCAGCTTCACGGCCATTCTGGCCATCTCCTCCTTGCTTTGGAAGTGAGCAGCCTTTTCGGCTTTTAGCTCTTCGGCCGCCTTCAAGGCAGCCGCATCACTCCTTCTGGCCTGCTCCTTGGCTCGAGCAAGCTCTGCCCGAAGGTCCTCCACAGCAGCGGCACCATCTGCATTAAGCATACATGTTGTAAGGAGTGGGCATTAGTTCCCTTACTAGGTGACCGCGGAGAAACAGTCTACCTTGTGACTTGTCAAGTCATTTATTGACCAGCGCGATGTCCGCATCTGCAACGTCGAGTTGCCGCTTTAGCTCGGCAACTCTATCAGTTCGGCTGGCCACCGGACGATCCGCCACTTGCATAGGAAAGGCGAGAATTAATAACTGAGATTATGATCCTCGGCACGCTGTCGCTTTCGACAACATACCGAGTCTCAGGGGCTACTATTTATATGGGGCGCACTCTATGTGCAAAACTGTCCAAAGGTATGTCATTTTTACGTACCTCAAACCCCGCCAGTAAACTTCTGATGGCATCACGCAACCCGCCCTCAGCGGATGAAATTCTTTCCATCACCGTACGCATTAATGTACGGTGATCTTCTGAGATAGACGCCCTCTCGAGCAGATCCTTCAGCTCCCCAGGCCGTACACCAGTTGGTGCCGAACTCTCCGGCACTGCTGGACTCGGGGATACCCTCCGTGACGACACCTCAGGGTCGTCCGCCCCGCCCGACGGTGCGGCAGATGGAGGCGTCTCGCTCTCCAGCATCTCCGGACGAAGGTCCCCCAAAGATGAGCTCAGCTGAGAAGGACGGAGATCCGAACTACAAGATAAAAACTTCGGTTATCCTTAGAAGCAAAAATAGGGATGTCCCTTATTACAAAACCCCCCTTTTTCTACTTACCTAGAGGGCTGATTCCTTAGGGGAGATAGTGCGGCCGGGGTTTCCCCTGGCGTAGGACCCTCTGGTGAAGATTTCTTCCCCCGCTTTGAGGCCTTAGCCTCCGGATCTTTGGAAGCAGTCCTCTTCTCCCCCTGGAAGGAGGGATTCTCGATCCCCCCTTTCTCGAAAGCCTCCTCAGTAGAGGCGTTAGTTTCTCTGTTTTCCCCTTCGCCCTCCTGTGAAGGCGCAACCTCCAGCATTTTGACCAACACCGAGTCCGGCGCGGTCTCCGGGAGGGGGGCCGGACACCGTATCAGTTTTGCTTGCGCTATCCACTCCTGTTCAAAGGACGATTGGTTAAAAGGCAAATCCAAGATATCCAAACAAACGGTATGTCCGGACATAGGGCTACTTACTTGAGTATCCGGGTGATTGCAGCTTAAGCCGGCGTTCTCGGTCAATTCCGGACACACCTCTTGTGATCCAAAGAACAATTTGTACATCTCCACGGATGTCGTACCCATGAAGTGTTGGAGAGCTCGTGGCCCCTCTGGATTGAATTCCCACAGACGGAGGGGGCGACGTTTGCAGGGCAGAAGACGCTGAATCAGCATAACCTGCATCACTACGACCAGATTGATCTCCCTCTCTTGGAGGTCTCGAATCCGGCCCTGCAATAGGGGTACGTCCTTTGACGGTCCCCAGTTAAGCCCTTTGTTGACCCATGACATCAGCCGTTGTGGAGGGCCCGAGCAAAAAACGGGCGACGGCTTCTGCTTGCTGCCCCTGGGAGCGGTAATATAGAACCACTCCTATTGCCACAGACCGGGCTCCTCCTGGAAAGAGCCCTCAGGCCATGGAGCATTGGCCCTCTTGCTTATAACCTCCCCGCCGCACTCTGCTTGATGCCCCTCAATCATCTTCGGCTCCACGTTGAAGGTTTTGAGCCACAAACCGAAGTGAGGGGTAGTGCGTAGGAAGGCTTCGCGGACGACAATGAATGATGAGATGCGGAGGATGGACTCCGGAGCCAAGTCGTGGAATTCCAACCCATAGTAAAACATGAGCCCCCTCACGAAGGGATCCATCGGGAAGCCTAAACCCCGACGGAGGTGAGACACGAACACGACGCTCTCGCCTGGCTCGGGAGTGGGAATGACTTGCCCTTGGGCAGGAAGCCTATGCGAAATCTCGTAGGTTAAGTACCTGGCTTCTCTCAGCTTTAGCACGTCCTCCTCCGTGACGGAGGAGGGCATCCACCGGCCCTGCAAGTCAGAGCCGGACATTGTCGAAGTTCCGAAGCGCTCGAATCTAGAGACCTGAGTGTCGGAGCTCGGGGCGAGGGGCGAATTCGATTGAGGATTGAAGAAATAGAACGATCCTGGGTCTCATTATAAAGAAGGAGAATACCAAGAGCCATCTCCGTGACCGTTTGGAACCCGCCTTGGATGGAGGGGGCGTGGCAACGGGCGCTGTTGGGTTACCCATGTCCGTATTGATGGGAATCCCAGAATAAGGGGAACACGATCTCTGCTTCGACAGGACGTGCCAAGGAAACCGCTTCGCTAAACGCGCCGAGGTGGTATAATAAAAATGATTTAAGTAAAGGCTTGGTAGTGGTATGACGTCACGCCACAAAATACGTCAGCAGATTGAACTTGTGTAAATATTATTCTCTCTACGGTTGTATGTGGAATTTATTTTACAGAGCCGTACACTATCCTAGCGTTCACAATCTTCTATGGATTATTTGGAGGAGGAAACCGCCTTGCAATGCAGAAGACAATATGCGCGCCGGACTCGTCGTCATTGAAGCCTGGTTCAGGGGCTACTGAGGGAGTCCTGGACTAGGGGGTGTCCAGATAGCCGGACTATCATCATCGGCCGGACTCCAAGACTATGAAGACACAAGATTGAAGACTTCGTCCCGTGTCCGGATGGGACTTTCCTTGGCGTGGAAGGCAAGCTTGGCAATACGGATATGTAGATCTCCTACCATTGTAACCGACTCTGTGTAACCCTAGCCCTCTCCGGTGTGTATATAAACCGGAGGGTTTTTAGTCCATAGGACGAACAACCATCATACCATAGGCTAGCTTCTAGGGTTTAGCCTCCTTGATCTCGTGGTAGATCCACTCTTGTACTACCCATATCATCAATATCAATCAAGCAGGAGTAGGGTTTTACCTCCATCGAGAGGGCCCGAACCTGGGTAAAAACATCGTGTCCCTTGTCTCATGTTACCATCCGCCTAGACGCACAGTTCGGGACCCCCTACCCGAGATCCGCCGGTTTTGACACCGACACCCCGGAAGGCATCCCCTCTTTCGTCTTCGTCTATCCGTAACTTTACTTGGAGCTATATTTTTATTCACCACATGATATGTGTTTTGCTTGGAGCATCTTGTATGATATGAGTTTTTGCTTTTTAGTTTACCACAATCATCCTTGCTGTACACACCTTTTGGGAGAGACACACATGATTTGGAATTTATTAGAATACTCTATGTGCTTCACTTATATCTTTTGAGCTAGATAGTTTTGCTCTAGTGCTTCACTTATATCTTTTAGAGCACGGCGGTGGCTTAATTTTGTAGAAATTGTTGATCCCTCATGCGTCACTTATATTATTTTGAGAGTCTTTTAGAATAGCATGGTATTTTCTATGGTTATAAAATTGGTCCTAGAATGATGGGCATCCAAGTTGGGTTTAATAAAAACTATCATAGGAAGTGAATTGGATGCTATGATCAATTTGATGCTTGATAATTGTTTTGAGATATGGAGGTGGTGATATTAGAGTCATGCTAGTTGGGTAATTGTGAATTTAAAGAATACTTGTGTTGAAGTTGGCAAGTCCCATAGCATGCACGTATGGTAAAAGTTGTGTAACAAATTTGTTGCATGAGGTGCTATTTTGATTGCCTTCCTTATGTGTGGAGGTCGGGATCGCGTGATGGTTAACTCCTACTAACCCTTTCCCTAGGAGCATGCGCAATAGTACTTTGCTTTGAGGGCTAATAAAACTTTTGCAATAAGTATATGAGTTCTTTATGACTAATGTGAGTTCATGGATTATACGCACTCTTACCTTTCCATCATTGCTAGCCTCTTCGGTACCGTGCATTGCCCTTTCTCAGCTTGAGAGTTGGTGCAAACTTCGCCGGTGCATCCAAACCCCGTGATACGATACGCTCTATCACACATAAACCTCCTTATATCTTCCTCAAAACAGCCACCATACCTAACTATTATGTCATTTCCATAGCCATTCCGAGATATATTTCCATGCAACTTTCCACCGTTCCGTTTATCATGACACGCATCATCATTGTCATTTTGCCTTGCATGATCTTGTAGTTGACATCGTATTTGTGGCAAAGCCACCATGCATAATTTTTCATACATGTCATTCTTGATTCATTGCCCATCCCGGTACACCGCCGGAGGCATTCATATAGAGTCATATCTTGTTCTAGTATCGAGTTGTAATTCATGAGTTGTAAATAAATAGAAGTGTGATGATCATCAATAGAGCATTGTCCCTTATAAAAAGGCCAAATAAAAAAAGGAAAGGCCAAAAAAAGGCCAAATAAAAAAAGGAGAAAGGCCCAAAAAAATAAAAAAGGGGGACAAAGTTACTATCTTTTTCCACACTTGTGCTTCAAAGTAGCACCATGTTCTTCATATAGAGAGTCTCATATGTTGTCACTTTCATATACTAGTGGGAATTTTTCATTATAGAACTTGGCTTGTATATTCCAACGATGGGCTTCCTCAAAATTGGATGCACACCCACTTAGTTTCTTTTGTTGAGCTTTCATACATTTATAGCTCTAGTGCATCCGTTGCATAGCAATCCCTACGCCTCATGTTGACATCAATTGATAGGCATCTCCATAGCCCGTTGATTAGCCTCGTCAACGTGAGACTTTCTCCTTTTTTGTCTTCTCCACACAACCTCCATCATCATATTCTATTCCACCCATAGTGCTATATCCATGGCTCACGCTCATGTATTGTGTGAGAGTTGAAAAAGCCGAAGCGCGTTAAAAAGTATGAACCAATTGCTTGGCTGAAACCGGGGTTGTGCTTGATGGGAGTAATTTTGTGTGATGAAAATGAAACATAGCCTAACTATATGATTTTGTAGGGATGAACTTTCTTTAGCCATGTTATTTTGAGAAGACATGATTGCTTTATTAGTATGCTTGAAGTACTATTACTTTTATGTCAATATGAACTTTTATCTTGAATCATTTGGATCTGAACATTCATGCCACAATAAAGAAAATTACATTGAGAAATATGCTAGGTAGCATTCCACATCAAAAATTCTGTTTTTATCATTTACCTACTCGAGGACGAGCAGGAATTAAGCTCGGGGATGCTTGATACGTCTCCAACGTATCTATAATTTTTGATTGCTCCATGCTATTATACTACCCGTTTTGGATGTTTATGGGCTTTACTTTACACTTTTATATCATTTTTGGGACTAACCTACTAACCAGAGGCCCAGCCCGAATTGTTGTTTTTTTTGCCTATTTCAGTGTTTCGAAGAAAAGGAATATCAAACGGAGTCCAAACAGAATGAAACCTTCGAGAGTGATCTTTTTGGAACAAACGCAATCCAGGAGACTTGGAGTGGACGTCAAGCAGCAAACGAGGCGGCCACGAGGGTGCCCGGTGTGCCCTAGGGGGTGGGCGCGCCCCCACCCTCGTGGCTCCACCGACCTACTTATTCCTCCTATATATATCCACGTACCCCGAGAACATCCAGGAGCACCACGAAAAACTATTTCCACCACCGCAACCTTATGTATCCGTGAGATCCCAACTTGGAGCCTTCGCCGATGCTTTGCCGGAGGGGGAATCAACCATGTAGGGCCTCTACATCATCTCCAAGGCCTCTCCGATGAGTTGTGAGTAGTTTACCACAGACCTTCGGGTCCATAGTTATTAGCTAGATGGCTTCTTCTCTCTCTTTGAATCTCAATACAAAGTTCTCCTTGATCTTCTTTGAGATCTATTTGATGTAACTCTTTTTGCGGTGTCTTTGTCGAGATCCGATGAATTGTGAGTTTATGATCAAGTTTATCTATGAGAAATAATTAAATCTTTTCTGAATTCTTTTATGTGTGATTGGTTATCTTTGCAAGTCTCTTCGAATTATCAGTTTGGTTTGACCTACTAGATTGATCTTTCTTGCAACAGAAGAAGTGCTTAGCTTTGCATTCAGTCTTGCGGTGTCATTTCCCAGTGAAAGCAGGGGCAGCAAGGCACATATTGTATTGTTGCCATCGAGGATAAAAAGATGGGGTTTATATCATATAGCTTGAGTTTATCCCTCTACATCATGTCATCTTTCTTAATGCGTTACTCTGTTCTTATGAACTTAATACTCTAGATGCAGCAGGAGTCATTCGATGTGTGGAGTAATAGTAGTAGATGCAGAATCATTACAATCTACTTGTTGCGGACGTGATGCCTATATACATGATCATGCCTAGATAATCTCATAACTATGCACTTTTCTATCAATTGCTCGACAGTAATTTGTTCACCCACCGTAATACTTATGCCATCTTGAGAGAAGCCACTAGTGAAACCTATGGCCCTCGGGTCTATCTTTTATCATATAAGTTTCCGATCTATCTTTTATTTGCAATCTTTACTTTCCAATCTTTATCATAAAAATACCAAAAATATTTATCTTATCTTATTGTCTCTATCAGATCTCACTTTTGCAAGTTACCGTGAAGGGATTGACAACCCCTTTATCGCGTTGGTTGCGAGGTTCTTGTTTGTTTGTGTAGGTAAAAGGGACTTTTGAGGAGCCTCCTACTGGATTGATACCTTGGTTGTCAAAAACTGAGGGAAATACTTATGCTACTTTGCTGCATTACCCTTTCCTCTTCAAGGGAAAACCAACGCAGTGCTGAAGAGGTAGCATATACACACAAAAAAGGATGAAGAGGGGAATCTAATTCTCCCCAAGCATACCACTCGACAGTGTCGACTCCTGATTCACAGCTTCCGAGAAAGCCAACCTAGTGAAAAAGACAAAGAGTCTGATAAGGAGGAAGACAAAGAGGAAGATGATGGTTACCCCAATGTTAATGCCTCCTTGGTGATTTTTTCTGACCTCGAGAGCAAAAGTCCACTGAAAGTTATTAACAGAGAGGTGAACATGGTTGCTCCAGCAATGCCAAGATATTTGAAGTGGTGAAAAACCCCTATTACATTCAACCAGCCCGACCACCCGCCGCATGTTGCTACCCCTGGGCGGCAAGCGTTGGTGGTCGACCCAGTCGTTGGGGGCACCTGACTGACCAAGGTTTTGATGGATGGTGGTAGTCGACTGAATATACTGTACGTTGAGACCCTCCAGGGGATGGGCATTCCGATGTCCAAACTCTTGACGCGGTTTTAGGTGATTCCATCAATTACCGCAATGAAAAGTTTACGTTTGAGGTAGTGGATTTTGACAGTGCCTATCATGCCATTCTAGGCAGACCTGCTAATGCTAGTTTCATGGCGCGACCATGCTATGTATACCTCAAGTTGAAGATGCCTGGCCCCAAAGGCGTGATCACGGTCACTGGAAACCGGCAGAGAGCAGAAGATTGTCTTCAGAACGGTTCGAAGATAGCCGATGAGTGATACGTCTCCAACGTATCTATAATTTTTGATTGTTTCATGCTATTATATTATCTGTTTTGGATGTTTATGGGCCTTATTATACACTTTTATATCATTTTTGGGACTAACCTATTAACCGAAGGCCCAACCCAAATTGTTGTTTTCTTGCCTATTTCAGTGTTTCGAAGAAAAGGAATATCAAACGGAGTCCAAATGAATTGAAACATTCTGGAGAGTTATTTTTGGAACAGAAGCAATTCAGGAGACTTGGAGTAGACGTCAGGGAAGCTTCAAGGTGTCCACAAGGGTTAGGGGCGCGCCCTACCCCCCTGGGCGCACCCCCCACCCTCGTGGGCCCCTCATGGTTCCCCTGACCGACTTCTTTCACCTATATATATCCATATACCCCAAAAACATCCAGGAGCACAATAGATCGGGAGTTCCGCTGCCGGAAGCCTCTGTAGCCACCAAAAACCAATTGGGACCCTGTTCCGGCACCCTGCCAGAGGGGGGATCCCTCACCGGTGGCCATCTTCATCATCCCGGCGCTCTCCATGATGAGGAGGGAGTAGTTCACCTCGGGGCTGAGGGTATGTACCAGTAGCTATGTGTTTGATCTCTCTCTCTCTCTCTCTCTCTCTCTCGTGTTCTTGAGGTGATACGATCTTGATGTATCGCGAGCTTTGCTATTATAGTTGGATCTTATGATGTTTCTCCCCTCTACTCTCTTGGAATGGATTGAGTTTTCCCTTCGATGTTATCTTATCGGATTGAGTCTTTAAGGATTTGAGAACACTTGATGTATGTCTTGACGTGCTTATCTGTGGTGACAATGGGATATTCACGTGATCTACTTGATGTATGTTTTGGTGATCAACTTGCGGGTTCAGAGAACTTATGCATAGGGGTTGGCACACATTTTCGTCTTGACTCTCTGGTAGAAACTTTGGGGCACTCTTTGAACTTCTTTGTGTTGGTTGAATAGATGAATCTGAGATTGTGTGATGCATATCATATAATCATGCCCACGGATACTTCAGGTGACATTGGAGTATCTAGGTGACATTAGGGTTTTGGTTGATTTGTGTCTTAAGGTGTTATTCTAGTATGAACTCTATGATAGATCGAACGGAAAGAATAGCTTTGTGTTATTTTACTACGAACTCTTGAATAGATCGATCAGAAAGGATAACTTTGAGCTGGTTTCGTACCCTACAATAATATATTCGTTTGTTCTCCACTATTAGTGACTTCGGAGTGACTCTTTGTTGCATGTTGAGGGATAGTTATATGATCCAAGTATGTTATTATTGTTGAGAGAACTTGCACTAGTGAAAGTATGAACCTTAGGCCTTGTTTTCTAGCATTGCAATACCGTTTGTGCTCACTTTTATCATTGGTTACATTGTTGTTTTTATAATTTCAGATTACATAAACCTATATCTACCATCCATATTGCACTTGTATCACCATCTCTTCACCGAACTAGTGCACCTATACAATTTACCATTGTATTGGGTGTGTTGGGGACACAAGAGACTCTTTGTTATTTGGTTGCAGGGTTGCTTGAGAGAGACCATCTTCATCCTACGCCTCCCACGGATTGATAAACCTTAGGTCATCTACTTGAGGGAAATTTGCTACTGTCCTACAAACCTTTGCACTTGGAGGCCCAACAACGTCTACAAGAATAAGGTTACGTAGTGGACATCAATGAGCAGATGGCAGAAGTAGAGTTTCAAGAATACCAGAAGAATGAAGATCCGAGTGATTTGCTGCATGCCAAGAGGCGTGCTTTGGAGTCTGCATTTCAGTCGGTCGGCGAGATAAAGTCGGTTCACATTCACCCGACCGACCGCAATGCTGCTCCGACCCATATCTCAACAACACTCGACAGCAAATAGGAAGAAGAGCTCATCTAGTTCCTCTGTGAGAACTGGGACATCTTTGCATGGAAGCCATCTGACATGCCAGGTGTACCCCGGGGACTCGCTGAGCACCGTTTGCGAGTCGACTCAAAAGCAAAACCCGTTAAAGATCATCTCCGTCGATCCGCCGCGGAGAAGAGAAAGGCTATTGGCAAGGAGGTGGCTCGGCTTTTGGCTGTCGAGTTCATCCGCGAGATATACCACTCCGAGTGGCTCGCCAACGTTGTTATGGTCCACAAGAAAGATAAATCACTTCGAATGTGTATTGATTTCAAGCACATCAATCGGGCCTGCTCGAAAGACCCTTTTCCTCTACCCCGCATCGACTAGATAGTCGACTCAACTGCGGGATGTGAGCGATTGTCCTTTTTGGACGCCTATTATGGGTACCATCAGATCCGACTGTATGGACCCGACGAGATAAAGACATCTTTGATCACGCCATTCGGGTGTTTTTGCTATGTTACTATGCCCTTTGGCCTCAAGAATGTTGGTGCCACATTCATGCGCATGATCCAGAAGTGCCTGCTCACTCAAATCAGTCGGAATGTGGAAGCATACATGGATGACATAGTGGTTAAGTCACACAAAGGTTCCGACCTACTGACTAACCTCATTGAAACCTTTGCCAACTTAAGAAGATATGATATCAAGCTCAATCCATCAAAGTGCACATTCGGAGTCCCAGGCAGAAAGTTACTCGGGTTTCTCATTTCTAAACGAGGGATCGACGCAAACCCAGAGAATATTGGCACAATCCTCTGAATGAAGTGCCATGTGCATGTGCACGATGTTCAGAAGCTTACTGGTTGTTTGGCTGCATTGAGTCAATTCATCTCACACCGCGGTGAAAAGGCATTGCCCCTTTACCGAATGATGCAGAAGTCTGACAAGTTCGAGTGGAATGACAAAGCTGAAGCAGCGTTTGAAGAGCTCAAAGCCCTACTTTCCACCCAGCCGGTGCTTGTCGCTCCAGTCAGCAAGGAGCCTTTACTGCTTTACATCATAGCCACTGGACAGGTCGTCAGCACAGTGCTCATGGTCAAGCGGGAAGAAGAAGGCAAGGCCTTCAAAGTTCAGCGCCCTGTGTATTACATTTCAAAAGTCTTGACCCCGTCCAAGCAAAAATATCCTCGTTATCAGAAGCTTGTTTATGGACTTTACTTGACCATGAAGAAAGTTGCACACTACTTATCAGACCACTTGGTTTCAGTCGTTAGCGACGCTCCATTGTCATAAATTCTGAATAATAGGGATGCAACTGGTCGAGTGACAAAGTGGGCGATTGAAATCCTTCCTTTAGATATCAAGTTTGAGGCAAAAAAAGCCATCAAGTCTCAACCTATAGCAGATTTCATCGCAAAGTGGATTGAACAACAACAGCCGAACCAGATTCAATCGGAACATTGGACTATGTTCTTTGATGGATCCAAGATGTTGAATGGCTCTGGTTCATGAGTGGTTTAGTGTCCCCAAGAGGAGACAAGCTCAGTTATGTCCTCCAGATTCACTTTGATTCCTCAAACAATGAAGCTGAGTATGAGGCATTGTTGTATGGGTTGTGTATGGCCATTTCACTCGACGTTCGGCGCTTGATGGTCTACGACGACTCAGACTTAGTGGTTAATCAAGTAATGAATGAATGGGACATCAAGAGTCCAGCAATGACCGGTTATTGCAATGTAGTAAGAAAGCTAGGGAAGAAGTTTCAGGGGTTAGAGCTCCACCACATACCCCGAATCAAGAATCAAGCTGCTGATGATCTAGCGAAGATAGGTTCCACTCGGAGGCCTATCCCTAGTAATGTGTTCTTGGAACATCTCCACACCATGTCAGTACAAGAGGATCCCTTCAAGGAAAAGCCCCCGCAACCGGTAAGTTCAACCAATCCGACTGAGATTGAAGTCCCAGCTGTGGTCGACTTGATCATGGAAGTCTTAGTGATCACTCCCGACTGGACAGTGCTGTACATCGCGTACCTGCTCAGGCAGGAACTCGCCGAAGATGAGGATGAAGCCCGCCAAATAGTCCGTCGATCGAAGGCTTTCGCTGTGATAAAAGGGTAGCTTTACAGAGAAAGTGTCATAGGAGTGGCTCAGCGCTACATCACCCCAGATGAAGGTCGAATGATTTTAAATGAGATCCACTTAGGGACCTGTGGTCACCATGCATCCTCTCGGACCATCATGGACAAAGCATACCGAGCGGAATTCTATTGGCCGCGTGTAAATGAGATGGTAAAGGATATAGTCGACAAGTGCACAGGATGCCAGTTCTACTCCAACATGTCCCTCAAGCCTGCATCTGCCTTGAAAACTATTCCACTTGTCTGGCCATTTGCAGTATGGGGGTTAGATATGGTCGGACCCTTCAAGACTGGCAGAAGTGCTTTCACTCATTTGCTCGTGGCAGTCGACAAGTTCACCAAATGGATCGAAGCCAAGCCTATCAAAAACCTTGACTCAAGCACTACCGTCGGTTTCATCAGGGAGTTGATATTCAGATATGGAGTCCCTCACAGCATTATCACTGGCTCCAATTTTGCTTCCGATGAGTCTAAGGCGTTTTGTGCTTCCCAAGGCACTCGGGTCGACTACGCGTGGGTCGCACACCTGCGGTCGAATGGGCAAGCAGAAAGGGCGAATGGTTTGATGCTTCAAGGGCTGAAACCCCGACTGATGCGCGACCTCAAGCACACTACTGGAGCTTGGGTGACTGAGTTACCATCCGTCCTATGGGGGCTGAGAACGACGTCGAACCGGTCGACCGACCGAACCCCTTTCTTCATGGTGTATGACGCTGAAGCTGCGCTTTCGAGTGACTTGCTGCACAACGCTCCCCGAGTGGAACTCTTCTCAGAAGCTGAAGCAAAACGGGCACGCCAAGCCGCAGTTGATCTCCTGGAGGAGGAACGTGAGATGGCTCTTATCCGGTCGACCATCTATCAACAAGATTTGCGCCATTTCCGTGCCCGTAATGTCAGAGGTCGAGCGTTCCAGGAAGGAGACCTTGTGCTCCGAGTGGATCAGAAATGGCCTCACAAGCTTGCTCCGGCCTGGGAAGGTCCCTTCATCATCACCAAGGTGCTTCACAACGGAGCGTACCACCTCTACAACGTAGCCAAGAAAACAGACAAGCCATGCGCGTGGAACGCGGAGCTGCTTCGTCATTTCTATACCTGAACCACTCGGATCGACGAGTTGTAATAGGAATCCTTCAGTTTGCTTACCAAAGACAAGATTATTGAAGTATCTTAATGATTGATTTCCCATAATCAGTTGTGTTCAGATCCCTCAGTGGGTGGCTTAGCCGCAAACCTGATTCGCCTAAGTTAAAAAACACTCCGAGTGGGGAGAAATTCTACTACTCGGGGGCTTAGCTGCGACCCCGTACTCGCCTAAGTTAAAAAACACTCTGAGTGGAGAGAAATCCTCCCACTCGGGGCTTAGCTATGACCCCGTACTCGCCTAAGTTAAAAAACACTCTGAGTGGAGAGCAATCCTCCCACTCGGGGGCTTAGCTGCGAGCCCGTACTCCCCTAAGTTAATTAACACTCCGAGTGGAGAGCAATCCTCCCACTCGGGGGTTTAGTTGCGACCCCGTACTCGCCTAAGTTAAAAAACACTCCGAGTGGAGAGCAATCCTCCCACTCGGGGGCTTAGCTGCGACCCCGCACTCGCCTAGCCACAAAAACCCTTTGAGCTGCATCACAAGTACAACGTACGCTCCATCCCAATCCGCAAGGACGACGAGACGCCATCCGAGCACGTATTCTGAGCTGCGTCACAAGTACAACATACGCTCCATCCCGATCCGCAAGGACGACGAGACGCCATCCAAGCATGTCATCTGAGCTGCATCACAAGTACAACATATGCTCCATCTCGATCTGCAAGGGCGACGAGGTGCCAATCAAGCACATCGTCGGAGCTGCATCACAAGTAAAACGTCTACTCCGAGTGGGAAGTCAAGTCCGCTCGGAACTGAAAAAGATCTGGAAGTGGTAAAAGCAAGCTGCCATATTCAAAGAAAAACCAAGTTCAGATAAACCCCGCAAAAGTTCAGAACCACAGCAGGCAGAAGTACTCATGCATCAGGCCTGAAAGAGTTTAACGATTACAAAACCACTCGGCATTCCGAGGCAAATAAAGGTGGGGCATAATGTTTGTTCACTTGGCAGGAGGAGGACTTGCTGGCTCGACGAAGCTGTCAAGGTCAATGTTGTCTGTGATGCGAGTAGCGGCGTCGATGAAGGTGTCCATGAAGGACTGGAAGTTGAGCTTCTTGGTGTTGGCAACCTTAAGAGCCGCCAGCTTGTCTTCTCTGACATCCTTGCAGTGAACTCGAACCAAAGACAGAGCCACATCGGCGCCACAGCGAGCAGACAACTTCTTCCACTCTTGCACTCGACCAGGGATTTCATTCAGTCGAGTCATTAGAGACTCGAGGTCATTCTGGAATTCCGCTTAGGGCCAGAGCTCAATGTCAATCCGCGACATCGCCACCTTCAGACGAGCAAGATAATCCACGGCGCTGCCCAGACGAGACTCCGGTCGCAGCATGCTCATCACGACGTCATCCTTGACATGAGAGTTTATGGGGTCAAGATCTCTCTCGATCTGCCTGGTCTCCGCTCCAAAGTCTTGACAGAATTGTGCACAGTCAGAAAAGTGATGAGTCAACAGTCAAATAATGAGTCAACGACCGCAAATTAGTTGGACGAGAGGAAGTACCTTCAAGCTTCAGGACCAGTTTCTCAGCCAGCCTTCCCATATAAGCCTCTAGTTTGTCCTTCTTTGCCGTGAGATCTCCAACCTTGTCAGTCAGGGCCTCCTTGCCCTTCTTCAACCTCCCAACCTCCTTGTTGGCTTCAGTAACAGCAATCTTCAGCTTGGAGTTCTCCTCTTCCAACTTGCTGAATGAGGCTAGCTTCTTATCAGCAAGTGCTGTTTTCTCTCGCACTTCCTTCTGTGCTGCGGCAAGGTCTTGATCCTTCTTCTCTAGAGCCTGCTTCATTTTCTCTAATGAAATAACATTCTTCAGACAATCTTGGAGTTGACGATTTTCACTACGCACATCTGTTCGAGTGGAGTCACTTGGTTCAAGGGACTAAAAGGAAAAATGTCATAAGGTGGAGAGTCGACGAATTATTACCTCCCATGGTAGCTGCTTCTTCCTGGGCCTTCTAGAGATTCTTCTTGGCCAGCTCCTGATCAAGCTTGAGGCTGATCTACTTCCTCTCCAATTCAGCAAATTAGGCTCCAAGATCACAAGATTTCTGTGGTCAGCAAATAAGATGTGTCAGTCAACAGAAACAAAGGTCAATCACAGCAGTCTCGGGGACTACACCCAGTGGATACACTTGGTGTGCCCCCACTGGTCCAGTTTACCACTCTGCATGGTCTACCCAGCATGAATATAAAAAAGAAGAAGAGATTCTCATATCCCAGTCGACTGCCAGCAGTCGACCGTGGTCTCGGGGACTACACCTAGTGGGTGCACTCAGCGTGCCCCCACTGGTCTGGAATCCACTCGGATCAAACTATTCCGTCGAGTGAAAGAACAACAAAGAAACATTCGACAAAGACCCCCGCCGAATCAAACATCCGACGGTGATCTCGGGGATTACACCCAGTGGGTGCACTTGGCGTGCCCCCACTGGTTCACAGATACACTCGACTCAACTTGGTCGACTCAAATAGAAGAGCTATTCAACACTAAGTTAAAGCACCCAGTGGGTGATTGGATGCAAAATGCAGACTCATGATAGATGCACATAAAAGGTTCCGAAACGCTCATCCAGGGACATCTTACGGACAGTGAAGCAGCAACTACAACTACTATATCACAGCAAGGCAAAAACTAAATTGAAAGATCAGTCGGAAATCAACTGACCTTGACATAAACGTGCAGAGCAGAGCTGGCGTTGTAGGCAACTTGGCTAGCCTCGTGCACCACCTTCATCTACTCCATCATAAGTTTTCTTGGAGTATGGCTTCCTTGGTGTCACCCGCCGGGTCATCTGGAGTGTGATGCGTAGCAAAGAGCGACAATGGCAGTACAGTCGGAGCAATCACAGGATCTGAAGCATGGAGCTATGCAAGATAAGCTGAGACTTGAGCATTCGACGCCGAGGGATGGTCAGTTGATGCAGGATTGGCAAAAGAAACAGTGGCCCGAGCCGAATCTCCGGACCGCTGGGCTACCGTCTCCGGTGCTAATGTCGACTGAGGCTCCTGGCCTACAGTCGCCCGCCTGCTCGAAGCCCTGCCCTTCCTTCCCGCATTCTTCTGAGGCGCTTCTTTGTCGTCGTCTGGAAGTTCAATGACATCTCGTGGGGCTACAAAAAATGCAACCATATAGGCTCAATCGACCGATGATTCAGTTGACAAATCAAGCACAAGATTGCAGGATCATACCAGCTTTGGAAGTAACCGCATCTTCAGTCTCCTCATAATCTTGAGCCTTGTCGATATCCATGGAAGTCCCGGAAGTTACAGTACTGAAAAATTCATAACCCACTCGGTCAGAGCAGAAGTATGAGTCAGTAGGAAAACACTGAAAGACAGAACACTCACGCAGAAGTGACAGGAACATCCATCTTGATCTTGGGCAAGGTCTTCTGAGACTTTGAAGGGGCAACCTCGGGCTGCTTGGCGACCTTCTCTGACGGCTCCGGAGTCGAAGTCTGAGTGCGCTTATGCACATGCATGCTCGGAGCCACAGCCTTGTTACGCCCGCCCGCTATATCATGAAACTGCTTGGATCGGCGCTCTATGCGAGGTGGTGAGTCGACCTCCTCTTCTTCGTCGTCCTACTCATCACTCTCTTCCTCATCTTCATCATCAGGAGATTGCCACTCGGCGCTCTCTTCTGCGCTATCTGCTCCCTCCTGGACTTGCTCCTGGGCTTGCTCCCCGTTCGGCATCGAATACATCTCAGTATAAACCTGCAAGGCAAGACGTTAATCAAACATCAGTCGGATTCAAAGATAGTTGCAAGACAGAATGAAGTACACTCGGTAACAAGGATCGGACCTTGTCCGGCTGATTGTCAGCGTCGAATGGATCGACTCTCCTGGCCCCCGAGGTTATCTTTGTTTTCGGTAATGCTCTTCAGCCACAGGGCCACCATCTTGTCGGGGACCTCCTCTGGGTGGACCCGAGCAGTGTCATTGGAGCCCGAGCACATCGACATCGAGTGATCACGGGCTTGAAGCGGCTGGATGCGTCGACTGAGAAACACTTCCAATAAATCCATGCCAGTTACACCCTGACGGACCAATTGAACTACCCTCTCGACCAACATGTTCGTCTCTACTTCTTCTGGTGCAGTCACAATCAGTGAAGAAGGTTGCTGGACTCGATCTAGGGTAAAAGGAGGAAGACCGGTCGATTGACCGGGGATCGCAATGTCCTGACAGTAGAACCAGGTCAACTGCCAGCCCCTAATTGACTCAAGAAGTGTCATGGGGGGAAAGTTGCTCCTCTTCCTCATTTGAATCCCTAAACCCCCACACATCTGAATCGTGTGTGTCCTCTCGTCACTCAGATTTGCCTTCTTCATGGTTTGGGAACAAACTGTGAAAATGTGTTTGAAGAGACCCAGTGCGGTCTACAGCCCAAGAAGTTTTCACACATGGAAACGAATGCAGAGAGATATGTAATGGTGTTGGGAGAGAAGTGGTGAAGCTGAGCACCGAAGAAGTTTAGAAAACCCCAGAAGAAAGGATGTGGGGGAAGGGAGAAACCACGATCGACATGGATGGCAAGGAGGATGCACTCACCCGCCCGCGGGTGAGGCTCTGTCTCGTCCCCTGGCAGCCTTGAAGCCCCATCGGCAATCAAGCCCGTGGCGGCCAGGTCTTCCAGATCCTCTGGCCAGAGCGTGGATCAGATCCAATCTCCCTGGATCCAACCGGGCGGCAGCCCGGACCTCGACGACGATCCCCGATTCATTTTCTTTCCCTTCACCGTCGTCGTCGCCTTCTTCGCGCGCTCCAGTGCTGCCGTCTTATCCTTCACCATTGTGACGGACTGCGCACGGGTGGAGCGGCGGTGTCAAGGGCGAAATAGAGTGCGGTGGAGAAGCAGAGGAAGAAGAAGCAGAATGGGAGCGCACTGTGCAAATGCATCGGGCTCGACGCCTTTTATGGGCCTACTTCCTAGTGGGTGACACATGGGCCCGAGCGATCCTGTTAAATCCCGCAATAGTCATGCACTGGATACGTGGCGAAAAAGGTGGCGCAAAAATTGAGGCGCCCATGTCTATCCGCGCCGTTTACTGCAACGCGCTCCGGCTCGCGCGCTTCCCCAAATTTTCAAATCCCGTGAGATCCGGGAACCGTAGTAACCAATTGCGCCAAAGATTTTGCACCAGATCAACACTTGAAGATTGCCAGCATAAGTTCACTCGACGACCTCTGAATCGATCAAGGCGACTGAAATAAAGTCAAAGTTTCAGCTTGAACCTTAAAACTCAACTAGAATGCTTATGAAGCGCAAGAGTCGAGTCAAGGTCAACTTCACATCTCTTTTCACTCAGACTTCAATCCATTCGGGGGCTAATGACGATGCCATGAACCTAGGGTAGGGTCATAGGCCTGACCTATACGCCCTACCCAAGGTCATTACCCTAGAGTCCAAGGCATTCAAAGTGCAGCAGGAAGTACCTACTGAAGCGATCGAGTGCAATCCACTCGACCAGTCACCTCACTCGGATTCCCCTCAATTTCATTCGACCTGAATGGAGTCATTCGACCATACAGGAAACCACTCGGAGTACAAAAGACCTGGAGTCACTCAGGATAGCAATGGTCAGGCGTTCACTCCGTAGTCTTAAAGATCATTAATAACACTTTATAGCTGGCATTACCAGTAACGCCCTATCTTAATGTACATTGAACCCCTGTAACGGAGGACGGTTGGGGTCCTGGCGCACTCTATATAAGCCACCCCCTCCTCTGGGACAAGGGTTCGCACCCCTTGTAACACACACCCATATTCCGTCGACCGCCTCAGGGCACCGAGACGTAGGGATTTTACCTCCTCTGAGAGGGGAATGAACTCGTAAACACGTGTGTACACCCTCGCCGTAGCTATGGCCTTGCCTGCTCATACGTACCCCCTATTCTTACTGTTAGACTTAGTACCACGACACCAACCCCTATGCATAAGTTCACAAGGTCATAGAACCCGCAAGTTGATCACCAAAACATACATCAAGTGGATCACGTGAATATCCCCCATTGTCACCACAGATAAGCACATGCAAGACATACATCGAGTGTTCTCAAATCCTTAAAGATTCAATCTGATAAGATAACTTCAAAGGGAAAACTCAATCCATTACAAGAAGGTAGAGGGGGAGAAACATCATAAGATCCAACTATAGTAGCAAAGCTCACGGTACATCAAAATCGTGCCAAATCAAGAACACGAGAGAGAGAGAGAGAGAGAGAGAGAGAGAGAGAGAGAGAGATCAAACACATAGCTACTGGTACATACCCTTAGCCCCGAGGGTGAACTACTCTCTCCTCGTCATGGAGAGCGCCATGATGATGAAGATGGCCACTGGTGATGGGTTCCCCCTCCTGCAGGGTGCCGGAATAGGGTCCCGAGAGGTTTTCGTGGCCACAGAGGCTTGCAGCAGCGGAACTCATGATCTAGGTTTTGTTCTGGAAGTTTAGGGATATATAAGAGATGTTGGCGTCGGGAACATGTCTGGGGGATCCATGAGGCAGCCACAAAATAGGGGGGCGCGCCCTAGGAGGGCGCCCTCCACCCTTGTGGTGGCCTCGGGACTCTTCTGGTCCATCTCCCATGCTCCGTGGGCTTCTTCTGGTCCAAAAATAATCTCCGTAATTTTCAGGTAAATTGGACTCTGTTTGATATTCCTTTTTTGTAAAACTCAAAAACAATATAAAAAACAGAAACTAGCACTGGACTCTGGGTTAATAGGTTAGTCCCAAAAATCATATAAAATAGCATATAAAACATCCAAGATGGATAATATAATAGCATGGAACAATAAAAAATTATAGATACGTTGGAGACGTATCAAACACCGGAAACTATTTCCACCTATATATAATTTATCAGCATTACCGGTAAACCCCGAAACCCTTCCGGTGACCCTGAAACGTTTCCGGTTCCTCTCGAAACTGTTTCAAATATTAATAAAACTATTTCATAAATATTTTCTCATTACTCCTTTCCTACTAAAACTCAGCAAATCATGAGTACCTTAAACTTGTGACCCTGTAGGTTCAGCGAAACATAGACATGAACAAAACCTCTTTTGTTCAATGACTAATAGCGGAACTGTGGACATCATATTGATCCCTATGAGTACACAATGACACTCGAGTAAACCTTTGGTTATGATGTGCTATTCCCTTTGCTTCGCGATACTTTATGAAATCCGAGGTGAGATATACCGGTATCCTCTTGAGTTATACACATGCCCACTATATCGTTCTCCTCGTTACCTGTTTTGTGCTTCTTTCTTGTTGAGATGTTCCGGCATCCCCGTGACATAGTCACTTGTGTCTGGCCAGACAATGATGGATGTCGTCACACTAAGAGGGCGATAAGAATATCTCTCCATCGTCGGAGGAGCAAAACCCACTCTTGAGCTATCTAGTCTCTTGTCAAACTTTTCGATGAACATGTAAGTTGTCGTTATAATCATCGTGTTACAGATGACGTTTGAGCAACCCCAAAGTTCATCGTACGGTAAGAAGTGACTATGATACTCTCATGGTCTAAGGAACTAAATCACGTGTTAACACTTGTATTATAACAATTGACTTCTCATGATTGTATCTCAAAGTATAACAAACAAGTTTGGGTCGATTCAATACAATCGTTCTTCTAACACCATACTCTTAATGTTGTTTTAGGACTATTGTCGGTGTCAAAACCGGCGGATCTCGGGTAGGGGGTCCCGAACTGTGCGTCTAGGCGGATGGTAACAGGAGACCAGGGACACAATGTTTTTACCCAGGTTCGGGCCCTCTCGATGGACGTAAAACCCTACTCCTGCTTGATTAATATTGATGATATGGGTAGTACAAGAGTGGATCTACCATGAGATCAAGGAGGCTAAACCCTAGAAGCTAGCCTATGGTATGATTGTTGTAATGGTTGTTCATCCTATGGACTAAAACCCTCCGGTTTATATAGACACCGGAGAGGGCTAGGGTTACACAGAGTCGGTTACAATGGTAGGAGATCTACATATCTGTATTGCCAAGCTTGCCTTCCACGCCAAGGAAAGTCCCATCCGGACACGGGACGAAGTCTTCAATCTTGTATCTTCATAGTCTTGGAGTCCAGCCGATGATGATAGTCCGGCTATCCGGACACCCCCTAGTCCAGGACTCCCTCAGTAGCCCCTGAACCAGGCTTCAATGACGATGAGTCCAACACATATATTGTCTTCGCCGTTGCAAGGCGGGTTCTCCTTCAAATTCCATGTGCTTGCCGAATAGTGTCCGACTTCCTTACAAATGTTGCGCTCCTTGGCTTCCACGCCCAATGATGGCCCTCTTCCACGCGTCGCACGAATGCGAAAGGCCAGGGTATCTTTTATATTTTACCCCCTAGCTGCGCAAATATCCTGCCTATAAGAGAGGCAAGAATCCAGATCCAAATCACACCATCTTCCTTCCGCGAGTACTCATCGGAGCGCTTCTGACAAAAAGATCCATTCCATCATGGACCGCCGACGCGGCTCCTCCTCTCGCGCTCCCAGTCCTCCGCCAAGAGATTGGAGGAGATGTTCAGTTCCGCACAACAAGCTGGCGACGATCCAAGCGGAGGGATACCCCCCTACGGCCTTTATGGTCCCGGTTCGAGCCGGGCTCGCCACCTACAAATGTGGAAAGCAAGCGGAGGCCACCCCTAGTCCATCCAAAGGAGAGCGGGTGTGCTTCGTCCCTTATCTAATAAGGGGGCTCAGGTTTCCCATACACCTGTTTCTTCGGGGGCTCCTGGAGTTCTACGGACTCCAGCTTCATCACCTCACGCCCGCCTCTATTCTGCACATCGCGGGTTTTGTAGCTCTTTGCGAGTTGTTCCTGGGCATCAAGCCCCATTTTGTGCTGTGGAAGAGACTATTTTGCCTCGTACCCCGTTCTCACGCGGGGTCAATATATCAAGTGGGTGGAGCCGAAATATGGCGCATCGCTGGGACCGGATATCTATCCGGAACCCCAAAGAAGGCGTCCGAAGACTGGCCTTCGGAATGGTTTTACGTGGAAGACGCTCCACTGTCGGACCTAGTTCGGATCGGTCTCCGGGAGTTCAACAAGGCTCCTCTGAAGAAGCGCCTAAGTTGGCGCCCACGGAGCCCTCAACAGGAGGAAGACAGGAGCGTCCATTACTTGATGGGCCGGATTAGGTTGCTGGCCCATTCCGGATTAACCATGATCGAAGTCATGGTCGTATGCATCATGCGAGGGGTGCAGCCGCTCCAATATAGGGGCCACCCCATGTGGGATTTCAACGGGGAGAACGACGCCACCCGTCATGGCCGTAAGGGGCCGGGATCGGCCGCGGATCTGGTAAAGATCCTGTCCGGCCTGTACAAGGGGGAGAAAGAGGACTTCCTCCAGACGAGCCCATCGAATGGGTTCTCCATGAATAACCCTCGGAGCTGGGTAAGCGGACGTTTATTTATCCGACCCGTGCTTTCAAAGTTAAGTACCTCACTTTATGGTTTTGACGCAGGAACTGCGCCGAAATGTGGAGAGCATACATAGTCCGGCTCCACAACCCGAGGTTCCGGGAAGATCCCTTGATCCGGCCTCCGAAGAGGATCCGGACATAAAGGTGGAGCTAATTGACGGGGTGTTCTACCAACTCAGCATGGACGATGCTCTAGTCGCCATCACGGCTGACTACCCCGGCCTAACTCCGGCTTCCTAGGTAATTATGACCGGAGTCCTGACACTATTACTTCATCCTTGCGTATTTCTGACCATCGTATACAATGGTGTCTCGCAGGAGGTGCCTTCAAGGCGGGAAGCCGAACCCGCGGCGGCTGACCAACAAGGGTCAGTCCGGCCCAACAGGCGGAAGAGGGGTGCGGTGCGGATCGAAACGTAACGGTATAGTTTGCGACCGTTATTCAGGGAAAAGACTCCTAGGAGGTGTATTAATGCTCATGACTTTTCCAGGAGGAAGAGCGCTCGCCGGACTGTGTCCAGAGAGGTTGCCAACCAAGCCTCCGCCAGCCAGGCTCCACCACCTGGTCCGGAGGGGGAGGCGAGCGCAAGGCGTGAGCCGAGCACTCCACCAACAAAGGATGCCGACTGGCTGTCCGCCACCAGGTCTGAGGTGGAGAGCGCCATGAATCATAGGCGCCGCCGGACAGTACTGCTTGACGCGTGTTTCTTCCCAGAGGCATTGAATGCCTTTAATGCGGGGGACACGCACCTCCGTGCCGCTCAAGATGGTTTAACCAGAGCCACGGAGCAGTATGTAAAAGACATACGGGTAAGAGATTTTAATAGTTGTATATGCCAGTAGCCCCCGAGACTTAAAGTAGTTAAAGTAACTGATTTAAGGATCATTTGATATGCAGGATCTTACGGAGAAGAATACCCAATTGTCCCAGGAGCTGCAAGAGTGCAAGGCCCAACTTGAGGCCGCACTAGCTGCCGCAGAAGGAGGCACATAGACCCCCTCCAGTAACACATTATTTCAAAAAGATAAGCGGTGTGCGGCGTACGTATAAATCTGACAAATGGTATTGCAGATGTTGCCGGACTTGATCCGGACAAGCAACAGCTATTGCGCCAGCTGAAGGCCGGCGAGAGGGTGCTTACGAAGGTGCAGCAGGAGAGGAACAAACTCCAGGATGCCCACGCCCAGCTTGAAGAAGAGCTGAAAGGTGTTCAGGCCGAGCTGTCTGGCTCCGTGAAGGAGAATCAGCGGCTTCGTCGCGGCATCTATAGTAAGTGCTTGAGCGAACTCCTTTGAAAAGAAGAGTTCGGCGAGGAAGTCAATTGACAGAAATATGTCTGTAGGTGTGCTCACAGGTCGCCCTACGAAAGAAATGCCCGGTTCAACGGGTGACCAACTTCCCGAGCTGGTGCAACTGCTCGAACGTGTTCGGCAGGCGATGAGCGGCGTCGTCCAGGCCTTATGGCCGTCCCTCTCCCTACCCGAGGGCCTTGGAGAGCTTGCGGAGAAGCTTCAGGGAGCGCGGCAGCACTTCTGTTTATGGAAGATATCGGCCTGCCGTCAAGGTGCCAGGGAGGCCTGGGCCATGGTGAAGACGCGGTACAAGAAGGCGGATCCAAACCACATGGCCGAGGTCGGACCTGTGGGGCCCGATGGGAAGGAGATCCCTGTGAGCTTAGTGTACGGCCAAGTAGAGTTGGCCGCTAAATATTCCCAACGGGACTGTAAATTAGACAGCCTGTTAGACGGGATTGAGGAGGAGTACAGTCAGTCGATTTGACGATGTATTTAAAATGACATGTAAAATGCCTTCTAGCCGGATTGTAGATCATTTGTCTTTGCCGACCTTTTCGCTTCAACCTTGGGACCCTAGAGTCTGGAGTGTGTCCAAATACCTTCTCGGTTAAGAAAAAACCGGGTCATGCATGGAGACCAGGCGTAGGGGTTATTAGTGCTTTATTAGACAAGTGCCCAACTAGTTATGTTATATTACATGGTTAGTAAGAAACATCTTCCAGGGAGAATAGTTCCGTTAGGGGTTCTTTTCCCTGGGAGGCATGCCCTAAAGTGCTTGTCCGGACTGCAAAAAGAGCATGAAAACATCTGGGGGCAGATAAATAAATATGTAAAAAATCATCTTTCAAGTCACCGACCAAATATTCCCTTAAGAACGCTAGCTTTCGGCTTCACCCAGTCTGAGGTACACATCCGGCTGACCCGGCACTAACAATCGTAGAGGTGCTCCCTTTACCTCCTAGCCGAACAATCGGGAACGTAGGGGTAAGCACAGGAGCCAGGCAACCCAGCTTGGCCAAAACTTAAGTCATATCGATGCATATAATGGTGAATAAAAGGTACATGTGGAAGTTTGACACATGTGCTGGGCATGAAGCCCGTATAAGTAAGCTTCTGTTAAAGAAGCCCCCAGGTATAATGAGTGCGGGTAGCACATCAAGTGTGTGCGAACAATGCGCAAATCGGCCCTTAAGGGCTTTTATGAAAAAGGTGGGAGAAAAGAGAGAAACGAAAGACAGCTGAAGTGTAAAAATGTGGACGGAGGAAGGAGACGAACTCTTAGTCCGGCGCTAGGCGTAGAATCTTCGGAGGCGGGCTGTGTTCCATGGGTTCGGCTCAAGTCGGTTGTCTGATGCATTTCGCAGACGGTATGCTCCGCCGGTCAGGACTTGGTCGATGATGAAGGGACCTTCCCACTTGGGCTTGAGTTTGTCCTTTTTCTTGTCTGGCAGGCGTAGAACTAGTTCGCCAACATTGTAAGTTTTAGCCCGTACTTCTCTACTTTGATATCTTCGAGCCTGCTGCTGATAGAATGCGGAACGGGCCTTTGCCACATCACGTTCCTCCTCCAATGCGTCCAAGCTGTCCTACCGATCCAGCTCGGCTTCTCTTTCTTCGTACATGCGCACTCGAGGTGAGTCATGAATTATGTCGCAGGGTAAAACTGCCTCTGCGTCGTATACCATAAAGAATGGTGTGAATCCGGTAGTACGGTTTGGCGTGGTCCGCAGCCCCCAGAGTACGGAGTCAAGCTCCTCTACCCAGTGCGTGTTAGATTCCGTAAGGGACCACACTAGTCTGGGCTTGATGCCGCTCATTATCAGACCATTTGCTCACTCAACTTGACCGTTGGTTTGAGGATGATAGACTGAAGCGTAATCGAGCTTAATGCCCATATTTTTGCACCAGAGTTTGACCTCGTCGGCTGTGAAGTTTGTGCCGTTATCGGTAATGATGCTATGGGGGACGCCATAACGGTGTACTACCCCGGATATGAAGTCTATCACTGGTCCGGACTCTGCCATTTTAACTGGCTTGGCCTCTATCCATTTGGTGAATTTGTCCACCATGACCAGTAGGTACTTTTGCTTGTGGGTTCCCCCTTTAAGGGGTCCAACCATGTCAAGCCCCCAGACTGCGAACGGCCAGGTAATGGGTATAGTTTTGAGGGCGGTGGGTGGCATATGGCTCTGATTAGCAAAGAGCTGACAACCGATGCATCTTTGGACTAAGTCCTGAGCATCTACCCGGGCCGTCGGCCAATAAAATCCTGTACGGAAGGCCTTACCTACAAGGGCCCGGGCTGCAGCGTGGTGTCCGCCTAGTCCGGCGTGAATTTCAGCTAGAAGATTTCGCCCTTCCTCTTCGGAGATGCACCTTTGAAGGACTCCGGTTGTGCTTTTCTTATAAAGTTCTCCCTCATGGACCTTGTAGGATTTAGATCGCCGAACTATGCAGCGGGCCTCATTTTGGTCTTCGGGAAGTTCCTTCCTAATTAAGTAGGCTAGGAATGGTTCTGTCCACGGGGCAATTACCGCCATTATTTCGTGGGCTGAAGGTGTTATTTCATCGGCTGAACCGCCGGTTATGTCAGATTGTTCTGTGTTGGGTGGTGCGGTTGCTTCCGGGTTGTTATTTCTGGACCCTTCTTCCCATAGTACGGATGGCTTAAAGAGTCGTTCCAGGAAGATGTTTGGAGGGACAGCGTCGCGTTCCGCGCCGATGCGTGCCAACGCGTCGGCTGCTTGGTTATTATCCCGGGCTACGTGGTGGAATTCGAGTCCTTCGAACCGAGCTGACATTTTTAGGACAGCATTACGATAGGCTGCCATTTTCGGATCCTTGGCGTCAAAGTCTCCATTTACTTGGGATATTGCAAGGTTTGAATCCCCGTGCACCTCTAGGCATTGAATACCCATGGAGATTGCCATCCGGAGACCATGTAGGAGGGCCTCGTATTCGGCTGCATTGTTGGAGTCCGTGTACATTATCTGAAGTACGTATTGGACTGTGTCTCCGGTTGGGGACGTCAGTACGACGCCAGCCCCCAAGCCGACCAACATTTTGGAGCCGTCGAAATGCATAATCCAATTGGAGTATGAGCCGTACTCTTTAGGGAGTTCGGCTTCGGTCCATTCAGCGATGAAGTCAGCCAAGACTTGCGACTTTATAGCTCGCCGAGGTTTATAAGTTATGTCGAATGGTAAGAGCTCAATGGCCCATTTTGCAATCCTGCCCGTCGCGTCGCGGTTATTTATAATGTCGTTGAGGGGCACTTCAGAGGCCACTGTTATGGAACACTCTTGAAAGTAGTGTCGGAGCTTTCGGGATGCCATGAACACCGCGTACGCTATCTTTTGGTAATGCGGGTACCGGGACTTGCAGGGAGTTAAGACAGTGGATACGTAGTACACTGGTTTTTGAAGAGGGAATTTATACCCTTCTGTTTCTCGTTCGACGACGAGTACCGCGCTTACAACTTGATGTGTTGCCGCGATGTATAACAACATTGGTTCGCCCAAGTTAGGCGCGGCCAGGACCGAATTTGTTGCCAATACGGCCTTTATTTCTTCGAGTCCGGCAGTGGCAGCATCCGTCCATTCGAAGTGTTCGGTGCGCCTGAGGAGGCGATAGAGGGGCAATGCCTTTTCTCCCAAACGGGAGATGAAGCTGCTTAGAGCCGCCACGCATCCAGTCAATTTTTGTATTTGTTTGAGGTCTTTTGGAATATCCAGCTGTGACAGAGCTCGGATCTTGGCTGGGTTTGCTTCAATTCCTCTACCGGATACAATGAAGCCCAGGAGCTTTCCGACTGGTATGCCGAAAACGCATTTTTCTGGGTTCAGCTTAATGTCATATGCTCGGAGGTTGTCGAATGTGAGCCTCAAATCGTCTACTAGAGTTTCGACGTGTTTGGTTTTGACGACTATGTTGTCTACGTATGCCTCTACTATTTTGCCGATCTGGGTAGCCAGACATGTCTGAATCATGCGCTGATATGTTGCGCCGGCATTTTTGAGTCCGAAGGGCATCGTGTTGAAACAGAATGGTCCATATGGGGTAATGAATGCCGTTGCGGCTTGGTCCGCCTCCGCCATCTTGATTTGATGGTAACCGGAGTATGCGTCGAGGAAGCACAATGAATCGTGCCCTGCAGTAGCATCGATTATCTGGTCGATACGGGGAAGGGGAAAAGGATCCTTTGGGCAGGCCTTCTTGAGGTCTTTAAAATCGACACATAGGCGCCAGGATTTGTCCTTCTTTGGTACCATTACCAGGTTTGCTAGCCAGTCCAGATGTTTGATGTCTCGGATGAATCCGGCTTCCAGTAGTTTGGCTAGCTCTTCTCCCATTGCCTGCCTTTTGGGTTCGGAAAATCGCCGAAGAGCCTGTTTGACTGGCTTGAATCCTTTTAGGATGTTTAGGCTGTGTTCTGCCAATCTGCGTGGGATTCCTGGCATATCTGAAGGGTGCCAGGCAAAGATGTCCCAATTTCCCCGAAGGAATTCTCGCAATGCGGCGTCTACATCAGGGTTTAACTGTGCCCCAATGGAGGCCGTCTTTGTTGGGTCTGTTGGATGGACTTGGAATTTGACTATTTCGTCCGCTGGTTTAAAAGAGGTGGACTTGGACCTCTTATCGAGTATCACATCGTCCCTGTTCACCGTGGAGCGCAGCGCCGTGAGCTCCTCTGCTGCTAAGGCTTCGGATAGTGCCTCTAGGGCTAGTGCGGCTGTCTTGTTTTCGGCGCGGAGTGCTGTGTCCGGATCACTGACAAGGGTGATTATTCCACTGGGCCCGGGCATCTTAAGCTTCATGTACCCGTAATGGGGTATGGCTTGAAAAATTGTGAATGCATCGCGCCCTAATATAGCGTGATATCCGCTGCTGAACGGGGCCACTTGGAACGTGACCTCTTTGGACCTGTAATTGTCCGGTGAGCCGAACACCACATCAAGTGTGATTTTTCCTGTGCAGCGCGCTTCCCGGCTAGGGATTATTCCTCTAAAGGTTGTGCTGCTTCGCTCAATGCGGCTCTAGTCTATTTCCATTTTTTGAAGAGTTTCCTCGTAGATGAGGTTTAATCCGCTGCCGCCATCCATGAGTACCTTGGTGAGATGAAAGCCGTCCACTATTGGACTGAGGACCAATGCGGCTGGTGCTCGGGCTGTTCAGAATTTAGGTTCGTCGCTGGCGTTGAAGGTGATG
Organism: Triticum aestivum; assembly: GCF_018294505.1. Lineage (NCBI taxonomy): Eukaryota > Viridiplantae > Streptophyta > Magnoliopsida > Poales > Poaceae > Triticum > Triticum aestivum. Next base: position 174,351,727 of record NC_057798.1, read on the forward strand.
GCCGTGTCGCTCCATGGATTTGTTGTTGCTACTTGGTAGACTTTGGCGAGGCTGTGGATTGTTCGTTTCCACATATTATTTGATGCGAAAGTCTCGAAGACTGTTGACACCGTACTGGTACTGTTAGGGTGGTTCTCTGGGGCTAGAAGCTCTTCGCCACTTTTGGCCACCTGCCGCAGTATCCAACATGCTCGAAGGCTATGTGTTGGAGTGGCGCCTTCTGTACTGTGAATTTTACAGGGTCCGCTGAGCCATCCCTCCAGTACGGTTCCGTGCCCTTTATGGGGTTTTTGCTTTTTGGTTTTTGTACCTGGTGCCTGAGTATGATGCACCCTTTTGTTTCGGACTAGGGTTGTATTCGGAGCCGGATTGTCCCAAAACTTAGTTTCGGTTTTCCGGAAACTCTCCATCGCACAGTACTTGCATACTATGGACGCCAGGTCGGCGAATCATGTAATTTCACAATGACTTACGGCATTCAAGATTCCCTTGTCCGTGCAATTATTGCAGAAAATTGAAATTGCGTTTTCCTCACGGCAGTCTTTTATCCTGTCCATAACCAGGAGGAATCTAGCCCAGTAATGATGTACTGTTTCAGCGGGCTCTTGCCGGATTTGAGATAGATCACATATGTTTGGGTGGGTGGGTGGAATTGAGTCCGGAACCCTACCCATCTCGAGGCTCAAGGGCCGAAAAGTTTCCGAATTTGGAAGCTTGGATTGCTGGATGTTGTCCAACGAATCTGATCCGATGCCTGACTTTAGGTTCAGTGCTTGATCGACGTCCGTCCCTCCACGGAAATCCGGCGTGGAGGGTTCGTGAGTCCGGACATAACTAGTTTTTAATACAGAAGAGGAGCCGCCGCTTTGTTCCTCTACCGCCGCAACATGGTGGGTAACCTGGGGAGAGTTAATCTCTCTCAGATCGGTTTTAAGCCCAATCTGGTTGTAGTCTGTAGTGACTCCCAGGGCGGCGACGCGATCCAAGAGCTCGTTTACGGAGGAGAGCTCCATTGGATCCAGCTGCTCGACGAATTCCGAGTTGACGTGAAGATTGCTTTCGATGACCCGAGAGGTCATCGTCGGAGAGGTGGCCGAACAGGCGGTCATGAGAAAATCACCTAACCGGATAGTTTGGCCGGCGGCCAAGGCTCCTTTGGCGATGATACCGTCTTTAAAGACGGGAAGAGGCATCCTTCCTGATCGCGACAGCACAGAGGAACTCTCAATGAAAGCACCAATGTCGGTGTCAAAACCGGCGGATCTCGGGTAGGGGGTCCCGAACTGTGCGTCTAGGCGGATGGTAACAGGAGACCAGGGACACAATGTTTTTATCCAGGTTCGGGCCCTCTCGATGGAGGTAAAACCCTACTCCTGCTTGATTAATATTGATGATATGGGTAGTACAAGAGTGGATCTACCACGAGATCAAGGAGGCTAAACCCTAGAAGCTAGCCTATGGTATGATTGTTGTAATGGTTGTTCGTCCTATGGACTAAAACCCTCCGGTTTATATAGACACCGGAGAGGGCTAGGGTTACACAGAGTCGGTTACAATGGTAGGAGATCTACATATCCGTATTGCCAAGCTTGCCTTCCACGCCAAGGAAAGTCCCATCCGGACACGGGACGAAGTCTTCAATCTTGTATCTTCATAGTCTTGGAGTCCGGCCGATGATGATAGTCCGGCTATCCGGACACCCCCTAGTCCAGGACTCCCTCAACTATCGTTACACTTAACGATATCCTAAGATCCGGAAACATGATCACCAACAACACTTGAGCCAGTCTTAGAGGCAAGACTAGGAACCTAATTTTGTCATTTATCACTTCATACGTGCATATGAGTTTTCCACTGAATCACACATTCCAGGATCATAGCAGTTATAGCATAGAATATAAACTCTTCATAGTGAACATGGAAAAATAATGATACAATACTATTGCCTCTAGGGTATATTTCAAACATTTAAGTTGTTTAATTTTGTTCGCACTCAACCAAAAATCATTATAACTTTCTGCGTTCATTTTGCTCTGCATTTACAACTAACTTGCAGACACTTTTCCATAAGTCTCTATAAGGGACAAAGTCCAATTCCCGTGCTCCATATGGGATCAATGGGGCCTTGCATTTTTGTAGATCCAAAAAGTGCTTGTACCGCTCCTCCTTCTTGTCCTTGGTGGAAAAGATGCCTGTCCATGTGGCAGACATTTTCCTTGTCGCATCGTTATGAGTGGCTCATTCCTTCTCCCACTCATTTTCCATCACCTGATTGTTCTTAACCAGATCACTTGTTCATCCACCCATCCAATTTGCCATCGTCGTCATCCAATCCAACAGATTGTTGGGAGCTTGAGCCATCATTTTTGTTCATCTTCTTGGAGGGGTTTTGAGCTCCTCAACGAATGAGTTGCCACTTCAGTTTCCCATTGAATTTCAGCCAACAATGGGCTAAAGTGAATGACTTGTCAATGTGAAGTAAGTCAAACTTCCATGGCTATGGACTCCAATGCCACTTTGGTTCTGGCCAAACACTTGTGAATAGAAACCCTAAAACTTGTTGACACTCTATTGGATCGTGGACCATCTATGTTTGAGAGAGCCCTCATTGCAGGTGGTATGGACAGGTTCAGTTCCACAAATAGGATCCATGCTCATGGCCAACCAAGCGTCACCAACAACACATCCTCATGGCCTATGAATGCAGAACTCTTGCTTTCGGTGCCTTCCTTTTTTAGTGCCCAATATTCTCTCAACATAAAACGAAGGGGAATTTGTATCACCCCAAGTCATTAATGTATAGGATCTTAACCTTCATTTATCAGTTCACCAGGTATGTGTCCTAAAATATGCATCACAGTGAAACAACTATCCCAAAATTGACCCGATTAATACATGTGGGGCCAACCGAAGCAAGCAATCCTATGGTATATGCAACAAACATAGCAAGCAATACAATGGCATATGGGGGCAATAAAACAGACGTATTAGTGTGTCTAGGTCGCCTCATCGAACATTACATGGGAATGTCCGGCCTGGTGTTTCCTGACGTTGTCCGCAGCCGTTGGATCTTACGTTGTTTCCTCGGAGCTGGCCGCTTCCTCCCGCGTCCAAGCATCCAGGATGCCCAACCATTGTGATGTCGGAATGGCATTGAACGGACTCGTGCTCAGCTTGCAACGATCTCGAGTCGATCTTGAGCTAGTTTCGAGCTAAATGAAACGATAAAACTTATAAAATCTACGATTATTGTTCCAACTGGATGACATGAAAGTGAAATAAAGGCTTACTCCAATTGAAGGTACGACCTTCTCTTCACGCTCTAGAGAGCACGTCTTCTCTGGAACGAACTGTAGATTGTGGTCTTTGTGAATGAAAGAAAAGAAAACAAAGGTGCTTGTACTGGAAACTTTTGCTAGAAACAACATAATATTTAACACATGACCGACGTACCATATTTGCATGTCTGTCATGTGTTAAATATACTGGGAGCATGGCGATCGATTTGGTGAACTTGATCGATTTGGAGGGATTTAGGATGAGTCCGGCATGTTGGAACCGACGTAGCAGGCGCATCTGGGAGCCACACATCTACCTCACATATGGACTGGATATGAATGGTGCTAGATAACTCAGACGTTTTGACTGGAATTGAGGGCTCCGGCTGGAGTTGTTTTGTGTGTGTCCGGGTTCTGTCCGGCCTGTCCATCCGAATGTTCAGTGAGGAAGTAAGGTCTCTCAGTTCCATGGGAAACCAAAACATATTTTTTCCATTGCCATTTCCGGATAAGCCAAAGCGAAAATGTGCAACCGTGGACACGAGGCGGAACTGCCCTCGATGCCGATCGAAGGTTTTGGCATCGCACACGTCAATCCAACCCAACCAGCAGCACGTCGGATTGTTGTTATTGTGAAAAGGCTACTATAGAAGTGCACACAGGCGCACGATTTAACTAGGATAGGCACCCAACAAAGGCAGCCACCACGGAGAGCGCGAAGCTACCTCGTAGATCTTTGGTGCCGCCCCCGCGTGCGCGCCAAAGCCCCCTCTATCTAGAAAAATGCTCGATGCGGGGTGCGAATCTTCATGTCACCACTCACCGCACGATCCGTCGTGGAGTATCGGAGGAAGGACCTGCGTGCTGCGGGAATGGCTTTACCTTCCACCATGGTTTTCCACCCCGGCCGTTCCATCTGTCACGGGCGACAGCATGATGACCGCCACCGGGAGGAGCAACGACCGCCCGTGCACTGATCTCCATTCACATTGCGACTCACAAGACGAGTGTGACAGACGATGGTAACCATCAACACGGACATAATAACGCTTGTGTTTTCAGAAGTTCATTCATCTGGCATACATACAGATCACATAATCAAACAAGCAACAAGCAGGAGCTAACATGAGCATATAGTAAATCAATCTTTTGAAATCTCCATGGTTCATTAGTTCAACAGATTAAACACAATTCAAGTCGCCAGATAATTTGCACTTAAGAAGAATCGTCAAGCGCTTCGTACCTTCCTTTTGCGAATACGCGAAGCTTGCGTATCTTTTCATTGATAGGTAGGAGAGAACAACAATAGCACAAAGCGCTCCGTCCCCATTAACCGACATATTTCGCAATTTGTTCCGAGTATAATGCGGTCTCATTGATAAACAAAAGATGATCAGTTCTCGTACTTCGGGTCCGCCATCACAAAGTGGTACGCGATGACCAACACAAAGATGAAGATGCCCAGGCAGTTGGTGATGAAACCCAAGTCTTGGTCGTCAAACATCTGCAGAAAACATTGCAAACAAAGGATAGTTAAGGTCTGAAAACAAGTTAGCCATGATACATGATCAAATGTACTGGTTGCCACTTGTCAGAAGTATATGACATGGAAGCAGAGGCTAAAGCACAACATCAAACAGAGGTTATGAACGAGATGTGCGCCTAGTGTCCGAGAGGAGGGCAAGAAGCACTACAAGCTTACTACTCCCTCCGTTTTAAAATAGATGACTCAACTTTGTATTAACTTTAAGTATAAAGTTAGTATAAAGTTGAGTCATTTATTTTGAAACGGAGGTAGTTAAAGTTAGTATAAAATTGAGTCATCTATTTTGAAACGGAGGGAGTATAAGATCATGGCGACAGGTTGTCAATACAAAAAGCAGCAAGTCAACCTCGCGTAATCTGCTGACCTCGCTTCAAGTTCAAGGACCAAAATGTTGTATACCTGGAAATCCTATTCAACGCTTCTTCTTTTTCTCTGAGGTGATCCTATTCAAGGCATAGGTCGAGGTTTGTCAACCTCGCATAATCTGCTCACCTAACACTACCCACCATTACTGGGCCGGCCGAAGCAGACTTCGAAAGACTCTCTCTTCCGGTTTTGAAAGATTCTAGTAGAACATTCCTTGACAACTTTTCCTTTTTACTGTGTTTTTATTTCGTATTTTTTATTTTTTATTATATTTTATTTTCCATTTTTACTTTTTAAAATACAGCAACATTTCTTAAATTCATGAATATTTTTCTCAATTCATTTTTTAAAATTCTTTAATATTATTTTACTTTTTCATTTCTTTCAAGTTTGAAAATGTTTTTAAACTTCATGAACTTTATTTTTGTACTTTTTAAATTTTGCAAACATTTTTAAAACTTAGGGAATAATTTTATATTCAAATTATTTTGAATTTGGGAAAATGTTTTACATTGGGAATATTCTCTAAAATTCATGGTTTTTTAAATTCCTGATTTACTTTTAAAAATTGAAAGTATTTTAAAGAAAACCGGCTGAAATAAAAAATTGGCCAAAAAATGAATATAAATAATCGTCAGTGCAATACATACTAGAGCGACCCATTTGGCATTTGCAAGGATGAGCAAACTCACTAGTTAACCTCCTGCAAAGGTCACTCCCACCTTCTCTCATGATGACAAGTGGTGCATTGCATATGCGGCACATGTCGCAATATGGAAGTTTTGGTGGGATTTTCTTCGCATGCGCAGGACACACGTGTGGGTCGTTTGTTTGTCTTTTTTTCTCATAGATTTGTTTCCTCAAAATGTTTTATCTCTTGAACCATCTGTCCGAATCGCGAAGCGTATTCATCATTGCATTCTACTAGGAGCTGCTACCAGCTATCGACTTGTTGAAGGAAATATGCCCTAGAGGCAATAATAAAGTTATTATTTATTTCCTCATATCATGATAAATGTTTATTATTCATGCTAGAATTGTATTAACCGGAAACATGATACATGTGTGAATACATAGACAAACATAACGTCACTAGTATGCCTCTACTTGACTAGCTCATTAATCAAAGATGGCTATGTTTCCTAACCATAGACATGTGTTGTCATTTGATTAATGGGATCACATCATTAGGAGAATGATGTGATTGACATGACCCATTCTGTTAGCCTAGCACTTGATCGTTTAGTATATTGCTATTGCTTTCTTCATGACTTATACATGTTCCTGTAACTATGAGATTACGAACTCCCGTTTACCGGAGGAACACTTTGGGTGCTACCAAACGTCACAACGTAACTGGGTGATTATAAAGGAGTACTACAGGTGTCTCCCAAGGTACATGTTGGGTTGGCGTATTTCGAGATTAGGTTCTGTCACTCCGATTGTCGGAGAGGTATCTCTGGGCCCTCTCGGTAATGCACATCACTACAAGCCTTGCAAGTAGTGTAGCTAATGAGTTAGTTATGGAATGATGCATTACGTAACGAGTAAAGAGACTTGCCGGTAACGAGATTGAACTAGGTATTGGATACCGACGATCGAATCTCGGGCAAGTAACATACCGATGACAAAGGGAACAACGTATGTTGTTATGCGGTTTGACCGATAAAGATCTTCGTAGAATATGTAGGAGCCAATATGGGCATCCAGGTTCCGCTATTGGTTATTGACCGAGAATAGTTCTAGGTCATGTCTACATAGTTCTCGAACCCGTAGGGTCCGCACGCTTAACGTTACGATGACAGTTTCATTATGAGTTTATAAGTTTTGATGTACCGAAGTTTGTTCGGAGTCCTGGATGTGATCACGGACATGACGAGGAGTCTCGAAATGGTCGAGACATAAAGATTGATATATTGGAAGCCTATGTTTGGACATTGGAAGTGTTCCGGGTGAAATCGGCATTTTACCGGAGTCCCGGGGGTTATTGGGCCTTTATGGGCCCTAAGGGAGAAGAGGAGAGGAGGCAAGAGGTGGGCTGCGCCCCCTCCCCTCCCTAGTCCGAATAGGACAAGGAGAGGGGGGCGGCGCCCCCCCTTCCTTCCCCTCTTCCTCCTCCTTCCCCCTTCTCCTACTCCAACTAGGAAAGAAGGGAGTCCTACTCCCGGTGGGAGTAGGACTCCCCCTTGGCGCGCCCTCCTTGGTCGGCCGCCCCCTCCCCCTTGGATCCTTTATATACGGGGACAGGAGGGCACCCTAGAACACACAAGTTGATCTACGGATCGTTCCTTAGCCGTGTGCGGTGCCCCCCTCCACCACATTCCACCTCGGTCATATCGTCGCGGAGTTTAGGCGAAGCCCTGCGCCGGTAGAGCATCATCATCGTCACCACGCCGTCGTGCTGACGGAACTCATCCCCGACACTTTGCTGGATTGGAGTCCGGGGATCGTCATCGAGCTGAACGTGTGCTGAATTCGGAGGTGCCGTACGTTCGGTGCTTGGATCGGTCGGATCGTGAAGACGTACGACTACATCAACCGCGTTGTCATAACGCTTCCGCTTACGGTCTACGAGGGTACGTGGACAACACTCTCCCCTCTCGTTGCTATGCCATCACCATGATCTTGCGTGTACGTAGGATTTTTTTTGAAATTACTACGTTCCCCAACAGTGGCATCCGAGCCTGGTTTTATGCATAGATGTCATATGCACGAGTAGAACACAAGTGAGTTGTGGGCGATACAAGTCATACTGCTTACCAGCATGTCATACTTTGGTTCGGCGGTATTGCGAGATGAAGCGGCTCGGACCGACATTGCGCGTACGCTTACGCGAGACAGGTTTCACCGTTACGAGCACTCATGCTTAAAGGTGGCTAGCGGGTGTCTGTCTCTCTCACTTTAGCTGAATTGAGTGTGGCTACGCCCGGTCCTTGCGAAGGTTAAAACAACACTAACTTGACGAACTATCATTGTGGTTTTGATGCATAGGTAAGAACGGTTCTTGCTAAGCCCGTAGCAGCCACGTAAAATTTGCAACAACAAAGTAGAGGACGTCTAACTTGTTTTTGCAGGGCATGTTGTGATGTGATATGGTCAAGACATGATGCTATATTTTATTGTATGAGATGATCATGTTTTGTAACCGAAGTTATCGGCAACTGGCAGGAGCCATATGGTTGTCGCTTTATTGTATGAAATGCAAACGCCCTGTAATTGCTTTACTTTATCACTAAGCGGTAGCGATAGTCGTAGAAGCAATAGATGGCGTAACGACAACGATGCTAAGATGGAGATCAAGGTGTCGCGCCGGTGACGATGGTGATCACGATGGTGCTTCGAAGATGGAGATCACAAGCACAAGATGATGATGGCCATATCATATCACTTATATTGATTGCATGTGATGTTTATCCTTTATGCATCTTATCTTGCTTTGATTGACGGTAGCATTTTAAGATGATCTCTCACTAAAATTATCAAGAAGTGTTCTCCCTGAGTATGCACCGTTGCGAAAGTTCTTCGTGCTGAGACACCACGTGATGATCGGGTGTGATAGGCTCTACGTTCAAATACAACGGGTGCAAAACAGTTGCACACGCGGAATACTCAGGTTAAACTTGACGAGCCTAGCATATAACAGATATGGCCTCGGAACACGGAGACCGAAAGGTCAAGCGTGAATCATATAGTAGATATGATCAACATATTGATGTTCACCGTTGAAACTACTCCATCTCACGTGACGATCGGACATGGTGTAGTCGATATGGATCACGTAATCACTTAGAGGATTAGAGGGATGTCTATCTAAGTGGGAGTTCTTAAGTAATATGATTAATTGAACTTAAATTTATCATGAACTTAGTACCTGATAGTATTTTGCTTGTCTATGTTTGTTGTAGATAGATGGCTCGTGCTGTTGTTCCGTTGAATTTTAATGCGTTCCTTGAGAAAGCAAAGTTGAAAGATGATGGCAGCAATTACACGGACTGGGTCCATAACCTGAGGATTATCCTCATTGCTGCACAGAAGAATTACGTCCTGGAAGCACCGCTGGGTGCCAGGCCTGCTGCTGATGCAACTGACGATGTTAAGAACGTCTGGCAGAGCAAAGCTGATGACTACTCGATAGTTCAGTGTGCCATGTTTTACGGCTTAGAACCGGGTCTTCAACGACATTTTGAACGTCATGGAGCATATGAGATGTTCCAGGAGTTGAAGTTAATATTTCTAGCAAATGCCCGGATTGAGAGATATGAAGTCTCCAATAAGTTCTATAGCTGCAAGATGGAGGTGAATAGTTCTATCAGTGAACACATACTCAAAATGTCTGGGTATAATAATCACTTGATTCAACTGGGAGTTAATCTTCCTGATGATAGTGTCATTGACAGAATTCTTCAATCACTGCCACCAAGCTACAAGAGCTTCATGATGAACTATAATATGCAAGGGATGGACAAGACTATTCCCGAGCTCTTCACAATGCTAAAAGTCGCGGAGGTAGAAATCAAGAAGGAGCATCAAGTGTTGATGGTTAACAAGACAACCAGTTTCAAGAAAAAGGGCAAAGGGAAGAAGAAGGGGAACTTCAAGAAGAACAACAAACAAGTTGCTGCTCAAGAGAAGAAACCCAAGTCTGGACCTAAGCCTGAAACTGAGTGCTTCTACTGCAAGCAGACTGGACACTGGAAGCGGAACTGCCCCAAGTATTTGGCGGATAAGAAGGATGGCAAAGTGAACAAAGGTATATGTGATATACATGTTATTGATGTGTACCTTACTAATGCTCGCAGTAGCACCTGGGTATTTAATACTGGTTCTGTTGCTAATATTTGCAACTCGAAACAGGGACTACGGATTAAGCGAAGATTGGATAAGGATGAGGTGACGATGCGCGTGGGAAATGGTTCCAAAGTCGATGTGATCGCGGTCGGCACGCTAACTCTACATCTACCATCGGGATTAGTTTTAGACCTAAATAATTGTTATTTGGTGCCAGCGTTGAGCATGAACATTATATCTGGATCTTGTTTGATGCAAGACGGTTATTCATTTAAGTCAGAGAATAATGGTTGTTCTATTTATATGAGTAATATCTTTTATGGTCATGCACCCTTGAAGAGTGGTCTATTTTTATTGAATCACGATAGTAGTGATACACGTATTCATAGTGTTGAAACTAAAAGATGCAGAGTTGATAATGATAGTGCAACTTATTTGTGGCACTGCCGTTTAGGTCATATCGGTGTAAAGCGCATGAAGAAACTCCATACTGATGGGCTTTTGGAATCACTTGATTATGAATCACTTGGTACTTGCGAACCGTGCCTCATGGGCAAGATGACTAAAACGCCGTTCTCCGGAACTATGGAGCGAGCAACTGATTTGTTGGAAATCATACATACTGATGTTTGTGGTCCAATGAATGTTGAGGCTCGCGGCGGGTATCGCTATTTTCTCACCTTCACAGATGATTTGAGCAGATATGGGTATATCTACTTAATGAAACACAAGTCTGAAACATTTGAAAAGTTCAAAGAATTTCAGAGTGAAGTGGAAAATCATCGTAACAAGAAAATAAAATTTCTACGATCTGATCATGGAGGAGAATATTTGAGTTACGAGTTTGGTCTACACTTGAAACAACGCGGAATAGTTTCGCAACTCACGCCACCCGGAACACCACAACGAAATGGTGTGTCCGAATGTCGTAATCGTACTTTACTAGATATGGTGCGATCTATGATGTCTCTTACTGATTTACCGCTATCATTTTGGGGTTATGCTTTAGAGACGGCCGCATTCACGTTAAATAGGGCACCATCAAAATCTGTTGAGACGACGCCTCATGAACTGTGGTTTGGCAAGAAACCAAAGTTGTCGTTTCTTAAAGTTTGGGGCTGCGATGCTTATGTGAAGAAACTTCAACCAGATAAGCTCGAACCCAAATCGTAGAAATGTGTCTTCATAGGATACCCAAAAGAGACTGTTGGGTACACCTTCTATCACAGATCTGAGGGCAAGATTTTCGTTGCTAAATTCGGATCCTTTCTAGAGAAGGAGTTTCTCTCGAAAGAAGTGAGTGGGACGAAAGTAGAACTTGATGAGGTAACTGTACCTGCTCCCTTATTGGAAAGTAGTTCATCACAAGAACCGGTTCCTGTGACAACTACACCAATTAGTGAGGAAGATAATGATATTGATCATGAAACTTCAGATCAAGTTTCTACTGAACCTCGTAGGTCTACCAGAGTAAGATCCGCACCAGAGTGGTACGGTAATCCTATTCTGGAAGTCATGTTACTTGACCATGATGAACCTACGAACTATGAGGAAGCAATGATGAGCCCAGATTCCGCAAAATGGCTAGAGGCCATGAAATCTGAGATGGGATCCATGTATGAGAACAAAGTATGGACTTTGGTTGACTTGCCCGATGATCGGCAAGCCATTAAGAATAAATGGATATTTAAGAAGAAGACAGACGCTGATGGTAATGTAACTGTCTATAAAGCTCGACTTGTTGCGAAAGGTTTTCGACAAGTTCAAGGGGTTGACTACGATGAGACTTTCTCACCCGTAGCGATGCTTAAGTCTGTCCGAATCATGTTAGCAATTGCTGCATTTTATGATTATGAAATTTGGCAAATGGATGTCAAAACTGCATTCTTGAATGGATTTCTAGAAGAAGAGTTGTATATGATGCAACCAGAAGGTTTTGTTGATCCAAAAGGTGCTAACAAAGTGTGGAAGCTCCAGCGATCCATTTATGGACTGGTGCAAGCATCTCAGAGTTGGAATAAACGCTTTGATAGTGTGATCAAAGCATATGGTTTTATACAGACTTTTGGAGAAGCTTGTATTTACAAGAAAGTGAGTGGGAGCTCTGTAGCATTTCTGATATTATATGTAGATGACATATTATTAATTGAAAATGATATAGAATTTCTGGATAGCATAAAGGGATACTTGAATAAAAGTTTTTCAATGAAAGACCTCGGTGAAGCTGCTTACATATTGGGCATCAAGATTTATAGAGATAGATCAAGACGCTTAATTGGACTTTCACAAAGCACATACCTTGATAAAGTTTTGAAAAAGTTCAAAATGGATCAGGCAAAGAAAGGGTTCTTGCCCGTGCTACAAGGTGTGAAATTGAGTCAGACTCAATGCCCGACCACAGCAGAAGATAGAGAGAAAATGAAAGATGTTCCCTATGCTTCAGCCATAGGCTCTATCATGTATGCAATGCTGTGTACCAGACCTGGCGTGTGCTTAGCAATAAGCTTGGCAGGAAGGTACCAAAGTAATCCAGGAGTGGATCACTGGACAGCGGTCAAGAACATCCTGAAATACCTGAAAAGGACTAAGGATATGTTTCTCTTATATGGAGGTGACAAAGAGCTAGTCGTAAATGGTTACGTCAATGCAAGCTTTGACACTGATCCGGACGATTCTAAATCGCAAACCGGATACGTGTTTTTATTAAACGGTGGAGCTGTAAGTTGGTGCAGTTCTAAACAAAGCGTCGTGGCAGGATCTACATGTGAAGCGGAGTACATAGCTGCTTCGGAAGCAGCAAATGAAGGAGTCTGGATGAAGGAGTTCATTTCCGATCTAGGTGTCATACCTAGTGCATCGGGACCAATGAAGATCTTCTGTGACAATACTGGTGCAATTGCCTTGGCAAAGGAATCCAGATTTCACAAGAGGACCAAGCACATCAAGAGACGCTTCAATTCCATCCGGGACCAAGTCCAAGTGGGAGACATAGAGATTTGCAAGATACATACGGATCTGAATGTTGCAGACCCATTGACTAAGCCTCTCTCACGAGAAAAACATGATCAGCACCAAGACTCCATGGGTGTTAGAATCATTACTATGTAATCTAGATTATTGACTCTAGTGCAAGTGGGAGACTGAAGGAAATATGCCCTAGAGGCAATAATAAAGTTATTATTTATTTCCTCATATCATGATAAATGTTTATTATTCATGCTAGAATTGTATTAACCGGAAACATGATACATGTGTGAATACATAGACAAACATAACGTCACTAGTATGCCTCTACTTGACTAGCTCATTAATCAAAGATGGTTATGTTTCCTAACCATAGACATGTGTTGTCATTTGATTAATGGGATCACATCATTAGGAGAATGATGTGATTGACATGACCCATTCTGTTAGCCTAGCACTTGATCGTTTAGTATATTGCTATTGCTTTCTTCATGACTTATACATGTTCCTGTAACTATGAGATTACGCAACTCCCGTTTACCGGAGGAACACTTTGGGTGCTACCAAACGTCACAACGTAACTGGGTGATTATAAAGGAGTACTACAGGTGTCTCCGAAGGTACATGTTGGGTTGGCGTATTTCGAGATTAGGTTTTGTCACTCCGATTGTCGGAGGGGTATCTCTGGGCCCTCTCGGTAATGCACATCACTACAAGCTTTGCAAGCAATGTAGCTAATGAGTTAGTTACGGAATGATGCATTACGTAACGAGTAAAGAGACTTGCCGGTAACGAGATTGAACTAGGTATTGGATACCGACGATCGAATCTCGGGCAAGTAACATACCGATGACAAAGGGAACACCATATGTTGTTATGCGGTTTGACCGATAAAGATCTTCGTAGAATATGTAGGAGCCAATATGGGCATCCAGGTTCCGCTATTGGTTATTGACCGAGAATATTTCTAGGTCATGTCTACATAGTTCTCGAACCCGTAGGGTCCGCACGCTTAACGTTACGATGACAGTTTCATTATGAGTTTATAAGTTTTGATGTACCGAAGTTTGTTCGGAGTCCCGGATGTGATCACGGACATGACGAGGAGTCTCGAAATGGTCCAGACATAAAGATTGATATATTGGAAGCCTATGTTTGGACATCGGAAGTGTTCCGGGTGAAATCGGCATTTTACCGGAGTACCGGGGGGTTACCGGAACCCTCCCAGGGGTTATTGGGCCTTCATGGGCCCTAAGGGAGAAGAGGAGAGGAGGCAAGAGGTGGGCTGCGCCCCCTCCCCTTCCTAGTCCGAATAGGACAAGGAGAGGGGGCGGCTCCCCCCCTTCCTTCCCCTCTTCCTCCTCCTTCCCCCTTCTCCTACTCCAACTAGGAAAGAAGAGAGTCCTACTCCCGGTGGGAGTAGGACTCCCCCTTGGAGCGCCCTCCTTGGCCGGCCGCCCCCTCCCCCTTGGCTCCTTTATATATGGGGGCAGGGGGGCACCCTAGAACACACAAGTTGATCTACGGATCATTCCTTAGCCGTGTGCGGTGCCCCCCTCCACCATATTCCACCTCGGTCATATCGTCGCGGAGTTTAGGCGAAGCCCTGCGCCGGTAGAGCATCATCATCGTCACCACGCCGTCGTGCTGACGGAACTCATCCCCGACACTTTGCTGGATCGGAGTCCGGGGATCGTCATCGAGCTGAACGTGTGCTGAACTCGGAGGTGTCGTACGTTCGGTGCTTGGATCGGTCGGATCGTGAAGACGTACGACTACATCAACCGCGTTGTCATAACGCTTCCGCTTACGGTCTACGAGGGTACGTGGACAACACTCTCCCCTCTCGTTGCTATGCCATCACCATGATCTTGCGTGTACGTAGGAATTTTTTTGAAATTACTACGTTCCCCAACACTTGTGTCATGTCCATGTATACATGAACATATAGGGTTGCATGCTTAAGGGGCAGGAACCCACTCAGACTGGATCCAAGTTGAATTGGGCGTGGATAATGGACATCACGTGTTGTGTCCATCTCGAACGTCTATATAATTGGAGGGGCAAGATCTTGAAAAGGGTTCGACCAGTTCCATGACCTAGTCACCGTCAGTCGCATGCTGACATCATGCGATCGGACCTAGCAGTCTGCTGCCCGGTGGTTCCTCCGTGCACGTATGGATATCTTGGAGACGTCGAAGATTCATAGTTTGGACAAACCACGAGAAACTATTCGAGGATCCGTGAAGAGGAGACGGGAACATGCATCTTCAACTCCATTCCTGTTGTCGTGACCGTGTATCTCCACGACATGTGTTCGTCGTTTGCACAATAATTTTGTTTTGTTTTGTGATAAGATAATTGATGAGTGTTATTTTTACACTCCTCTAACCTGAGTTTAAGCAGAAATATTTTATTAAAACCGAGATATTTGCTCTGATATTACTACTAATGACTAGTGAATGCAAAGAATTATGAATATTCGATCTTTGTTTTATTTCCACAAGAAATTCGCTATTTATGGACGAAATCAAGCAATACATGAAAAGGGGTAAAGTGGAGATAGAGGAGATCAAGTGGATGGTGCACCAGAGGAAACAGAGGAAAAGACGACCTTCCATACGACTATCCCCGCTCTTATGGATAGTCGTATGGCATGGCATCCGAGGCAACATCTACCTGAAGAACATTTATAAAGGGCCTGACGCCAAATGAATACCAGAACATTGCAGAACAAGCCAGTCATTCTCATCTTCACTAAAGCCATCTTCATCAACCATAGCCGCCGCCATTTTCCATCGCCATAGCCACAAACTTCACCACCACCATAGTTCTCAGCAATCTAGTCATACTTGTAATCATGTACCACACACGGCGTCCATTGTAAGACATATTATCAATCAATAAATCTTCATGATGTGTTCTTTGTGTGATCTGATCTTCATGTTTGAGTAATTCGGAAAGGTCATGGGTTGAGGCAAGGGTCTTGCAACCTAATGTATTTGTTGGAGAGATCAATGGAAGTACTTTGAATTAATGTCTTGTATGCATAGCGTAAAAAATGTTATGTAGGCGTCTCTTGTCTCGTTCACGTTCTTCATCCCTGCAGATTCCCAAGATCATGGAGAGCGAGTCACAGAGAGGCTAAGGGTAGGGAGACCGTGAAGTGTTATTCTAAACACCAATGGCAGAAATGTTTAGTACGATAACACAAATCGTATCCTTGGGGATTCAAGAGGTGTAATCATTAAACTCCCAATGCTTTGGTCTGATTATTGTAATCTTAATTAACAGGGCAATCCGTGCAACAGACAAGGCCTTCGGTTGGACAACTGACTCTTGATGCAGGACGCGTGCTGGTCAAGACATAATTTGGACACATGCCCCACTTAGATATGTAGCAAGAACATCTTGATGGATGACTTCCAGAGTACAAATTAAGATCATGATTCATGATGGTCCCGACAAAAATATATGGTTGTAAGCATAAGTCCTCATACCCATGCCTATTTTTATTGTAAGTGTTTTTGATGTCAGCTTGATTTACGATCCGGTCAGAAGATAAAATTTAATCTCTAGCAAGACTTTATTTGATACCCTATATTAAATGGCACCGTCCTCTCGTGGGTTCGATAACTCACGGTCACCTCCGGGGAAAAAGGCGAGAATCCTTTTTGCTCCATTTCTGGATCACAAAAGGAAGTACTCGGACCATTTTTTGGCGCCGTTGTTGGGGAGGCTTTGTGTGCCTTGTCTTTGTGTTTAGAGTTTTTGTTAGAGTGTTGTTTGAGTTCTTATTTTACTTTTTGTTGCAAGTCTTGTCAGTAGAAAACCTAAAAAGATCTATGAGTCGTAACATAGGAAGTTTTGCTACTCCTAGCTATAGTTTTACGCGTGAAGCTATATCACAACCTGATGTTGTTGCCGTTGAGTATGAGATAAAATTGAACCTAGTCTCTATGGTTCAATAGTACCAATTTGGAGGCTCTGCTTCTGAGGATGTCGGTATGCACTTGCATAATTTTTCTGAATTGTGCAACATGGATTCTATCTTTGCCTAGAGGTAATATAACTTCATGGAATGATTGATGCAGCAAGTTTTTATCTAAGTTTTGCCCACCTGCAAAAATTATGCAACTTCGTTCACAGATAACAAGTTTTATCTAAGTTTTGCTTGCGTGGGTTCACACGGAGGAGGCTATAAGGAATTGTCGTAACCATGGAATGGAAGAGTGGTTAATTCTTCGTATGTTTTATAATATCTTAAATCCTATGTCAAAAATTATGCTTGATACGGCTGCGGGAGAAACTATTATGGGTAAGCCCATTGTTGATGTTAAAAAGCTGCTAGATGAAATGCAAGAAAACCATGCCTAGTGGCATGTTGAGAGGCTACCACCAAGAGAGTTAACGCAATTGAAGAGAAGAATATAGAGTTGACCGCTAAGATTGATGAACTCATCTCCGCCATGAAAGGCAAAGAAGAGGTAAATGTGAATGTTATTACAGATGAAGAGGTTAATGATGCCAATTTTATTGCTCGTAATAGCTATAATCCCAACTGAAAAAATAATGGGTATGCACCTAGATTACCTTATCCCGATAATAGTGGAGCACCTAACAATTTTAATGGGACTAGCAATGGCAATAGAAATACTCTAGAGGAAATTCAAAAAAAATATTGCTAATCAGAGTGAGTAGAATGAAATCTTTAAAAATATCTTGAAGAATCATGATAGCTTACTTGGTCAATTGACCAGTAAGATTGTTGGATTCACTAACAATGTGCAGGCTCTAGATGGAAGAATTAATAGCATGGAAGCACAAGTGGCTAAAGTTGTAGAGAGCCAAACTCTGATTCTAGCCAAGTTTGTAGGTAAAACAGAAACTAACCCGGTTGAAGATGTCAAGATGGTGAGAAGTAATGAAGAGAGTGCAATGTGTCAGAGTATACTTATACGGTTACCGACTTTATAAAGATGATAGCAATGAAACACCCACTACCTGAGGTATCAAATGATGAGGCATATAGTGTCTTTCTTAATCATGTTGCAGCTATGGTACGGGAGTTGGATGATGAAAGAAAAAAGCTATTCAATAAGTTACCTGCTAAGCAAGAAGATGATTTTGAGCGTGAGACTGAGATTGGTTTGACTAAATCCAGTGCTCTATGTGATCTAGGTGCTAGTGTTTCCGCTATCCCTAATTCTGTTTATGATTGTCTTAATCGTGATCCTTATGCTACTACTGAGATCGGATTGAAAAATGAAACAATTCTACTTTTACGCAAGCAGTAGAGATTAAGCATGGTGTTATCATTCAAATAAATGATTGTCCTGTCATGATTGATCTTGCTGTAGTTGATATGCCTGAAGATCCCATTACTCCTATAATTCTCGGAAGGCCTTTTCTTATGACCATAAAGACTATTATTAATGTGTTTGAGGGAAATATGAGATTTGACCTTACTGCAAAGGGTCTTTTTGTGAGACATTTCCTTGGGAAAAAGAAAATGAAGACATACACCGGAGACGGCATTATCGTCAATGCTCGAAGCTATGGGCTCGGTGTATTCTTACCCAAGTGAATCACTATGGTCGAGCTATCCGACTGAAAACAAGCGCTTCATGGGAGGCAACCCACGCGAATAAGGTAGAAAACTAAGTTTTTGTTTTTCATTTCAATAAAAGAGTTTTGAAGTTTTATCATGGAGGATAAGTTGAGAAGAGTTATTCTAATGAGGCCTTTGACTTGCGCAAAATTATCGTATGTTCTACCGACATTTGAATGCCTAGAAACATGCCTATATGTTGTGCTGGAACTAACCCCGTAGGAATTAGTAAAATAAGTGAAGCAGAACAAAATATGGTTTAACGTGCAACCACCGTGGTCGTTTGACCGGTTATACGGAATCCTGGCGATTGGCGAAGAATCGGTTGGTGGAGGGGCAAATCGCTGACGAGCAGGAAAACGACGATGTCGCCGTGGCCATGGTCGTGGAGGATCTGGGATTCCTGGATGAGCAGCGGGCATTGTAACAGTCCATGCGCAACACCCGCAACATCTACCGCAAGCGATGGTGGCTGTGGGTCCTAAGGGTGGAGAGTGGCGCCTTGTTCATGGACCTGGACGTGAATGAGAGGGAAGAGGAGGCACGTGCGACCACAGACGTCGCCGCCCCTACTGTTCGTGCCCCACCACAACGACCACAAGGCTGACCCGTCCACGTCAGACATCGTCGACACGATGAACTCTGGCGAGGAAGAGTAAGACATGGGCATGGGCACGCCTAGTGTCCCATGTGGGCCATGCCCCACATCCAGTTCTCTCCCCCTCCCGAGTGAAAAGCAGAAAACCACCACATTTGGGGCTTCATTTGCGAAAAACCACCAGGTCGCTAATTTTTTGCAAAATGCACCGCGGATTCAGTAAACATTTTGCAGATAGCACTGAACAGGTGATTTGGCGTGGTTGAGGGCGTTTCTGATAGGTGGGGCCCAAAATTAATGACGTGGCCTAACGATCGCGCAAATGGCGTCGTTCGCTTAAGACAACACGGTCGGCTCACGTCTGACAGATCGACCTCGCTCTCTCTTGTCTCACGCCCACTTGCTCCCTCTTGCTCCTCTTCCTCCTCTTCCTCTCCGATTGCCGCCGGCGCCATGGTGTCCTGGAGCGAGAGCAAGAGCACTGAGGAGGGCTCCGCCGCGTAGTACATCTCCACTCCCGACTCCCCTCTCAAGGTCAGTTCCTTCTCTGGTTCTCTGTTTGTCTGGCCGCCGCTCATTTGTGTTCTAGGGTTCTACTAGTTCTGCTAGATTTGAACAAGTTTGTGTTGGATTGCCTAGATCCCAGCTACAATTCATGACCCATTGTTTGAGGGTGTTGCTGACAACTTGATGGTGATGTGTGAGCATGGGAATCCAGGGAGGAAATGTGTTGCATTTGAGGGGATAAGCACTGGGAGGAGGTTCATTGCCTGTGCAACTGAAGTAAGTATGAAGTTGTAGCTTTGCAACATTCCAATTCATCATCTAGGGTTCATAGGTATTGTTCATGTTCTAGGGATCATAGTTACTGTGGATGGTTCTAGGGTTCATAGCTACTGTTCGTAGTTCTAGGGTTCATAGTAACTCTTCATTAACTAAATCTGGTAGATTAACTTAACTAAATCTAGTACATTAACTTAACTAGATTTTTCTGTAACTTCATTGCATAAGGTACATTAACTGAATCTGTAACTAATGAGTTAAAATTTGAACTGATTTTTTCTGTTGCGGGGTGATAATAATTGCGGATTAGTGCAGTGGCTAGATTATCTGCAGAATGCTCTTCACAAGTTGTGGCTTATGTATGAGGAAAGCCAGCATAACAATAGGATCGCATGCCTGGAGCATTCATGTACTGTACACAGTCTCACGCAGCAGAAAAAAGAGTTGCAGGAGACATATGAGAAGCTTGTTAAAGATGTGAACAACCTCCTGGATTCACAGGATAACCTACCTGAGGTAAATCAGATGAATGATGCTGAGAACATTACAATCAGTGTGGAAAGCAACATGGCAAAGGATGTTGAGATCAAAAAAATGGAAGGTTGTTGTTGACTAGTTAAAGTTAATTCATGTAGCTCAAGCCAATGTCATTAGGAATTTGAAGTTCAATCATCTTAAAGAGAAGGAAAAGATGAGCTCTGATAAGAGGACTTTGGAGATTTGCTATGCTGACCTGAAGAAAGAGAAGGATGCCTTGAAGAAAGAGAAGGATCAGGTGGATAATTGAATTGCAGAGCTGATGAAAGAGAAGGAGAAGTTGACCATGGAGAAGAATACTCTTGCTTCCTACATTTTTGAGCTCAAGACAGCAGGTGATAGTAACAAGAGGAAGCTTCACCAGATTAAGGTTATTTGTGATGAAGACTAAGTTGAGTTGTTGTCTGACCATGTGGGTCATTGTCTTTTGTAATAGCTTTGGAGTAAAGCTTGTAATGTGTTAACTTTGACTGTGGTGAACTCTATCAATTCTGTAGCACTAAACCTTGGTTTGTATGTTGTTTGTTGAATCTTTTAATTAAGATCAGTTTGTAGTGTTATTTAAGGGTTGGTTTGTGATAAATTATTGGTTTGTGATGAATTATTACCCTATTTGAGGGCAATTAGATGTTTGAAAGTTCTGATAAATATGTCTAAGGCAGAATATTTGAGGGCAATTTGGGAAGACATTGTTTATGGCTTTAAGAAGGCCCTGTTTAAATAACTAGTGTTTAAAAATAATATAACAAGACACTATTTGACAGTACTAAGCATGGTGAAACTTTAGTACATATAAGAATGATGATGTATGAGGTACCTGTTGTCTATCAGAAATGATAGTGTATGGGTCATACTTCCCTGACTCACCACCAAGAGCATACTTGAGCTGGGTTAGAAACCAGGACCAGTTGGCAATGTCTTCTTTGTCAACAATTGCAAATGCAATTGGAAAGCTGTTGTTATTATCATCTCTTCCAGTTGCAGCCAATATTTGCTGCCTAGTTGTCAACTTAACAAAGCAACCATCAACACCTAAATCAGAACATAACACATTAGTACCAGGACATCATAAAAGATAGAAACTACACAAAGTAATGCAAGTACCTATGAAGGGTCTGCAACCATTTAGGAAGCCTTGTTTGCAAGCATTGAGGCACATGAACAGGCCATGAAATCTATGATTTATGCTAGGATGGGCCTTCAATTGCTTTGTTGTAACAATGCATCTACTTCCAGGATTGGTATCCAGTACAGCTTGGAGGTAATCCCTTATCCTTGTGTATTGTGCCCTCTGATCTCCTTGTACAACATTCTTAGCTATTGTCCTTGCCCTGTAGGCCATGTGAATGGACACTTCTATTCCATGTTTTTCTTCAAATTGTCCATTATTGCCTGCACTGGTGTGTTTATGTCTGGCCTCAATTGTTGCTCACACTCATGTGCCAACCACCTTGCAGTCACTTGATGCTCTCTCCTACAGCAGGACAATTGTGGTACATGTTTAATTTCTTTATGCAAAATATCCTCTCATACGCAATTTGGGAAGCAACAACGGAAAAAGGACAGTCATCTGTACTGCAAACTACAATAACTCTATCTGAGCAGTTTCTATGAAATGAGTAGTTTCTGCTTTGTGAGATGTGAAATGTAAGAAGTGCCCTCCTGAACTGCTGGACATCTAGGAAACAAAGTTTCCTAACAAATTGTTCTTGTGGGTTTTCCCTCTTCTCATCATACCAAACCCTAATTTTATTCTTTTTGGCCCTGCTCTTCCTACCATTTGGTAGCTTAAATGGTGGAAGCTGAGCACCATCATTCTCTTCCTGACTTAAGTCACCTAGGTTGCTCTCCTCATCAGATGAAGGTACCCAGTATTGCTCTATGATTTGATCCAAGCTTGCATGAGATCTTGTTGTTGGTCCCTCCCCCCTCCTCTGACTTCCTCTCGTATTGTTGCTACCTCCTACACTGCTACCTCCTACACTGCTTCCTCCTCTCCTGCCCTCATCTACTCGCTCCTACTATCCTGCCTCTTCCTCTCTTGCTTCATCCTCCCCCTCCTCCTCATCTGGTCCATAAAGCTCTTCTACATCAGTGTCTCCTTCAAAGTGATATAGTGGATCTTCTCTATGCCTATTCATTGCATCCAACCTAGCTAATATGTCCTCATCTGCTAGATCTTCATCCTCACTTTCACTGTCAGTGAACTCTTCAGCAAGCTGTTGTGGGAGTTTTCTTTTTGCTGCCTTGTACTTCTCTCTTTGTATCTTATTACTCCTAAACTTCTGAATCTCTGCATTTCTCTTCTACTCCATCATCTGCTCAATGTGTTCTTGCTCTTGGTTTGTCTCCATGAAATACTCATGCCTCTCATAACCATAGTCCAATGCAAACTCAGGTTTACTTAGGCCCTTTAGCTTCAACAAACAAGAGCTCTCCTGTGTGTTCATGACTTGGACAGGCTGTGGTTGGGGCTTCACTGGACTGGGGAAAAGAACTCCTGAAGTGTCTACCTCATAAACAAGTGGTACACCTATTTCAGACAAAGGACATGCTCTTCATAAACATGACCAATGTTCAAATCAGCTGGTGTAGGTGCATCACTTCTGATAACTGTAATGTTAACAACATTCTTTCCTTTACTAGCTATGTCATCCAACATTTCTCCCACCTTGTCATCATCATTTAATTCTTCCATTCCTGACACCCCAACTCCTGGATCTCTGACATAATACATAAAATCCCTTGAACTATAGCCTTCTACCTCTATTAGGCCAACGAGATTCCAGAATGTTATGTCTAATAAACAGATTGTTCTTTCCAAATTATCTTTTTCTAGGAAATGGAACCTCACTTCCCATTTTTCATCATCCAAGCTACAAATTCAGTTAAAATTGATGTTAAGTACTTAAGTACAAGGTTCACACTTTAGTTATAATTGTTGTTAATTAACAATACTAAAGTTAAAATTAATTTATTTGACAACAACAATAATAATTTGGCAGAGAGGATTTGAGCAATCAGCTGACATATGACAGCAACAATCACGTAAAAGTACTCTTGTTAAAATTAATTTATGTGACACCAACAATCATGTCTCAGAGAGGATTTGAGCAATCATGTGACAGACCATTCATAGTGCAATTACTGTCAGCAATGCTACAATGGAACCCTAGCCCTAGAACCCTAACCCTAGAATGCCAATCGGGGGAAATAGAAAGAAGGAGGAGGATGACTTACTCCACACCGCCGAAGGAGGAGGCAAAATGGTGGATGTCCGTCGGATTGGCTTTCATCGCCTGGGCGAACGTAGTAGCCGCCGCGTTTCCAGCAACTTCGGCGGTGCCGACGGTTGGGGATGAGGCGGCGCCAGCTCCCGCAGAACTCCGGTGGATCTCCCTCACAGCCGCCCGGAGCATCCCCACCGGTAGCAGCTCGACCACCGCGGTCGTCACCGCCAGGTTTCGTCATCATCATGGACTAGATCTGGAGGGAGAGGGTGGTGTCGTCGGGCGCGGTCGGTCGATCTGTCCATCGCGAGCCGACCGCGTCGTTTACAACAAACGGCTTCGTTTGCGCGACCGTTAGGCCACGTCGACAGATTTGGGGCCCACCTATCGGAAACGCCCTCAACCATGCCAAATCACCTGTTCAGTGCTATCTGCAAAATGTTTACTGAATCCGCGGTGCATTTTGGAAAAAAAAATAGCGACCTGGTGGTTTTCCGCAGATGAAGCCCCAAATGTGGTGGTTTTTTGCAATTCACACCACCCCCCCCCCCTCCGCCTCTCCTGCAACTTCACTTCTTGTGGCTCATGGCCGGTGAGTTTGCTGACATGAGGAAGGCATGATGTAGAACACGGAGGCCGCAATAGGCTACAAACATATAGACTAAGTTAAAAAATGCCATTCACTTTTGTTTAGTTGAAATACGTCGAAAATGTAATGGTTCTAATGAAAACTATCCAACTTGCCCGGTTTGTTTAAATTCCTTTTGGAATGTGGTCCGCGTTGAAGCCCTAACATGGTGATGTCGATGGAACCTGAATCATTTTCTCTCTACCTAAACTTTTCTTTCGCAAGAATTGAGCAGTTCAGGCCTATCTATCTTCTTAACGTAAGTTTCAAAAAAATTACCAAGGTTGGGACTAATAGACTCACGCAGATTGCGCACTCTGTGGTAGAGCCGTCCCAAACTGCTTTCATGCCGGACATAAACATCCTAGAAAGGGTTGTGGTCCTTCATGAAACGCTCCATGAAATCCATACGAAAAAAATAGACGGGGTTGTTTTCAAAGTGGATTTCGAAAAAGCGTACGATAAAGTCAAATGGCCATTTCTGCAACAGGCCTTGCGTATGAAAGGTTTTGATCAGGCCTGGAGACACCAGGTAGAATCTTTCACGCAAAAAGGGAGTGTTGGAATTAAAGTGAATGACGACATAGGTCACTACTTCCAGACACATAAGGGCCTGCAACAAGGAGATCCAATGCCACCTATTCTGTTCAACATAGTAGTCGACATGTTGACAATTCTAATAGGAAGGGCAAAGGATGTTGGTCAAGTAGATGGCCTGGTACCTCATCTAGTTGATGGAGGTGTGTCTATCCTACAGTATGCCGATGATACAATCATCTTCATGGAGCATGACTTGGCAAAAGCAAGAAACATGAAGCTGTTGTTATGCTTATTCGAACAATTGACCGCGTTAAAGATTAACTTCCACAAAAGCTAATTGTTCTGCTTCGGAAGAGCCAATGAGGAACAAGAGGCATACAAACAATTGTCCGGATGTGAATTGGGGGCTTTACCTTTCACGTATTTGGGTATACCAATTCACCATCGTAAGCTAACAAATAGAGAATGAAAGTGTATTGAGGATCGATTTGAAAAGAAACTGAGCTGCTGGAAGGGCAAGTTGATGTCATATGGGGGGCGATTAATTCTCATTAATTCGGTACTCACGAGCATGCCTATGTTTCTCTTGTCTTTTTTCGAGGTACCAGTGGGAGTTCAGAAAAGACTGGACTTTTATCGATCCCGCTTCTTCTGGCAGAGTGATGACCTGAAAAGAAAGTATAGACTCGCTAAATGGGATATTATTTGTCGACCGAAAGACCGAGGGGGTCTAGGTATCGAAAATGTTGAGGTTAAGAACAGATGTCTTCTCAGCAAGTGGCTGTATAAGCTATCTGTAGAGACAGAGGCCACGTGGGCGCAGATTCTGCGTAATAAGTACCTTCATTCCAAAACTTTGTCCCAGGTGATAGTGAGGCTGACGGGCTCGCCTTTTTGGAAAGTACTGATGAGAGTTAAATCAGTCTTTTTCAACAAGACAAAGTTTATAGTCGGAAACGATACCTCTACGAGATTCTGAGAGGATACATGGCTACAAAAAACACCCCTTGCGCTTCAATATCCTTCCCTTTATAGCATTGTTCAACGAAGAGACGCTTTCGTTGCAACGGTACTTCAGTCCACTACTCTTAATATCCAATTCAGGAGAACACTTGCCGGAACCCGTTGGGAAGCTTGGCTCCATCTTGTGAGACGACTGATGGATGTGCAGCTCTCTCAACGACCAGACCAGTTGTGCTGGAAGCTAACTAGGAATGGAAAGTTTACGGTTAAATCCATGTATCTGGATGTTATCAACTCTAGCTCTATTCCTAGTTCGAAACATGTTTGGAATGTCAAAGTACCGTTGAGAGTTAAAGTTTTTATGTGGTTTGTATATAAGCAAGTCATTTTAACTAAGGACAACTTGACAAAACGCAACTGGATTGGTTCTACAAGATGTAGTTTTTGTGACCGGGATGAATCCATCAAACACCTCTTTCTGGACTGTCCGATGGCAACAAAATTATGGCGGACTGTTCATATAGCTTTTAATATTACTGCTCCGAATAATATCAACACGTTATTTGGGACATGGCTTGACGGGATAGATTCCGAAACAGCGAGACACATTCGTGTAGGAGTATGTGCTTTACTTTGGGCAGTCTGGAACTGCAGAAATAATTTGGTTTTTAATAGAACAACAAATACTCATTCTTTGCATGTTATCTTCCGAGCCACAACGTTGATCCGTATGTGGTCGCTACTCACTCCGACGAAGGCCAGGGAGCGTTTGGTTACTGGATCTATCGGATGGGAGATGATAGCTCGGGCTATTTTCAACCGGTTTGGATGACGGTCATGTAATAGGATAGGCAATTAGTTTTTCTATCTTTCTTTTGCCAGCCGGTTGTGGCTTTACTTTTACCCTTCTGCTTTTTGTGAGCTTTTTTGGTTCGTTCATTTTGAGACTTCAAAACCTATGTTGAACTTATTTGTTTTTTAATAAATGTGGCTGTATACATCGTTCTGATGCAGAGGCCGGGGATCTCCCCTTTTTTAAAAAAAATTCTTTCGCGATGTAGCCCAGTAACAAAGATAACACGGCTCCATTATAGATGGAATAAATAAACTTACCACAGCACCAACACACTGCACTGTTTAGGATGTACACTTGGTGCATGTTTCTCATCAAATACTGTATGTCACACCGCGTTTTCCATAGAACAGCTGCATGGACTATTCTCCTTCTGCCTTTTCTTGATAGGAAACACGAAACAGCATGGAAGGATAACAAGACGAACCAGTCCAATTCCCACCTACCCTACCTTCAATATGTGAATCTATCTATATAATCACGAAAGCTGCTGCAAATTGTGGCCTTACCATTCAGCATGGCTTTCAACAAATTAGCACCCGCTGTAGGGTTCATCGTAGCACTGACGGCGTTCTGCCTCAGTGATGCTGGAGCTTTGGTGCCACCAGGCAACTGCACGAGGGAGTGCGGTGGACTGGAGATCCCTTACCCGTTTGGCATCGACCTCGAGGATGGCTGCCAACTTTCTGACCGCCGGCAAGGCTTCAAGCTACGCTGCCTAGACAGAGGGGGCCGTGGCAAGAGGCTATATTACATCAACCAGGAGGTGCTGGAGATCTCGCTGGAGCACGGCCAGGTCCGGTGGCTGAACAACATCTCCTCCTACTGCTACAACGCCACCGCCGGGGAAATGAAGGTCAACAGCCCGCCGTCGAACATGGACCTGGAGGGCTCCATCTTCCGGCTCTCCGACACCGCCAATAAGTTCACCGTGCTCGGGTGCAAGACGCTCGCCTACATCGGCGACACGAACAACAGCACATCGTACACGGCCGTGTGCGGAGCCACGTGCAAGGACGGCAACCTCTCGCTGCTGACCAACGGCTCCTGCGAGGGGATCGGCTGCTGCCGGACGGCGATCCCCAAGGGGCTGGAGAACTACCGGGTGTGGTTTGACAAGAGCTTGAGCACCCGCCGCTGCAGCTACGCGGCGCTGGTTGAGGCGTCCAACTTCACCTTCTCATCCGCCTACCTTTCCTCGTCGGCGTTCGTCGACGCCTACGGCGGGCAGGCGCCGCTGGTGGTGGACTGGGCTATTGGGACGCTGCAAGGGGAGACGTGCGAGTCAGCACGCGCGAAGCCGGAGTCCTATGCGTGCGTCGGCAACGACAGCGTGTGCGTCGACTCGTCTATTGGACGAGGCTACTTCTGCAAATGCAAGAAAGGGTACCAAGGAAATCCTTACCTTCCATACGGATGCAAAGGTAACAAAAAGTCTAACAACAATTCCACACGTACCATACAACCAAGTCTCCAGTCTTTAATTCAATTTTCAGGATAACTTATTAATCCATCTTTTGCAGAATGAATTTGGTTTGTTAAAGCAAAATACAACTTGAAATTGGTTTTCTGATTAAAATATGGACGAATATTCTTCCAAAATTGACGAATATTCTTGTAAAATGGTAATTTTGTTGGCATACCGTTTCTTTTACCTTTTCCAAGTAAGATTAGTCACACTATTGCACCAAACCATCAACTGGTCCAAGTAATAACAATTCTTGCACCAAACCGAGGTTCCAATCTTAATTTACTTTTGCATGGTAGTAACTTGTTACTCCCTCTCGATCCTTGTAGAACGAATTTGATTCTTTTTCAAAGCAAAATACAACTTGAAATTAGTTTTAAGATTTTTTAAAATGAAAGAATATTCTTGCAAAACAGTAAATTTGACACAACATCGAATTATTAGGTGGGAGTAATACCAAATTTTCACCTGCTAGCTAATTACCCGTGGGTTGCAACGGGGGCATAGGTTCAACACCAATCGTGTCCGTGATACATAGTACGTACCCTTTTGCTTCTCCTCCTCACAAGAGCACCCAATGAATAGGGTTTCCGTGTCTACTGCCACGCTGGCGCCGATCTGCCTTGTATCCTGGGACCTTAGGGCCATGGAGGCATGGTGGATCCCGGCCCTTGCCAGCGGGAGGCTCCTGCTTCCTTTTTAGGTGTTATTTGGAGTTTGTCAAGGGTTTCTGTCTTGCTCAAGAAGACGAGACGGTGAAAGGATCGAGAATAGGGGTCTAGGGGGGGTGATTAGACCCTCAACAAGTGGCAATTTTTAAGTTCTTCAAGTTGACGTGGAGTTTTAACACAAGTTTAAGCATTCACAATACATTTCAAGCAAGCATGGCAAGAGTATGAGCAACGGAAAGAGTAAAGCATGCTGATTGCAAGAAAGTAAAGGGATGGAATTGGAGTGTGCAAACACAATGAAGACACGGACATTTTTGGCGTGGTTTGGATAGGTGGTGCTATCGTACATCCACGTTGATGGAGACTTCAACCCATCAAGGGTAACAGTTGCGCGAGTCCACGGAGGGCTCCACCCACGAAGGGTCCACGAATAAGCAACCTTGTCTATCCCACCATGGCCATCGCCCACGAAGGACTTGCCTCACTCGAGTAGATCTTCATGAAGTAGGCGATCTCCTTGCCCTTACAAACTTCTTGGTTCAACTCCACAATCTTGTAGGAGGCTCCCAGGCGACACCGAACCAATCTAGGAGACACCACTCTCCAAGATGATGAACTCCTTGCTCTTGTGTTTCAAATGATAGTCTCCCCAACACTCAACTCTCTCTCACAGATTTGCTATGGTGGAAAGATGATTTGAGTGGAAAGCAACTTGAGGAAGGCTAGAGATCAAGATTCTTGTGGTAGGAAATATCTTGGTCTCAACACATGACTAGGTGGTTCTCTCTCAGAAAATGAGGAATGGAAATGTAGGTACGTTCTGATGGCTCTCTCACAAATGGAGAAGGGGGTGGCGGGGTATATGTAGCCTCCACACAACTCCAACCGTTATACACATTTCACCCAACTTAGTCAGTCCGAATAGAAGAACTCGGTGAGACCGATTCAGTTTAAAATGTGAGTGTTAGGAATCTCGGTGGGACCGACTAGAACAACTTGGTGTGACCGATGTGCTAGGGCTAGGGCAAAACCTCATCTCGGTGAAGCCGATTGCTTGAACTCGGTGAGATCGATTTCAACCAAGAGCAAACAGAGAGTTGGTCAAGCAAACTCGGTGGTACCGATCGGTCATTTCGGTGAGATCGAAATATTACGAAAGGAAACAGAGAGTTTGCAGGGCCATCTTGGTGAGACCGAGATCCATATCGGTGGAACCGAATTGCTAGGGTTTCTGGCAGTGGCTATGTCAAATGAACTCGGTGGCGCCGGGTGGATCATTTCGGTGGGGCCGAGTTTGACTTTGAGTTTTGGACATATATATATTTGGAAATGAGAAAGTGGTTGAGGGCTTTGGAGCAATATCACTAAGCACTTTGAGCAAGTAGACCATTAAGCAACACCTCATCCCCTTTTAATAGTATTCCTATGGACTCAATGTGATCTTGGATCACTAAAATATAAATGAAGAGTGTTGAGCTTTTGCCAATCTTTGCCCCTTCGCATTTTGTGGGGGTTCCACATCCTCTTGTCCCTACCATGCCATTGTTGAACTCATCTGAAATATACTAGATAAAAGTATTAGTCCAACAAGAGATATGTTGACATTAATTACCAAAATCACCCAGGGAGCACTTCAGCTTTCAATCTTCCCCTTTTTGGTAATTAATGATAACATACATCAAAGCTTAGGATTAAAGATATACATGGTATTCAGTAAAGCTTTGGAAAGATACGTAACATGCATAGGCCCCCCTACATGTATGCAATCATGTAAAAATAGAATATAAGAACATGTGAATGCATAAACATGACAAAGCAAGCTATGAGTTACATCTATCTTGGCTATATGCACCAGAGCAAATGATGTGTATAGGAAGTGTACCTCCATGTTCATGAATCTTTCTTGCAAACAATATGCACATCAGCAAGAGAACATCATGCACATGAGTATGATGCATATACTTACCTTGTGGTCTTGGGCTGGCTTTAGAAGAAGTGGACTTGAGAAAACAAGGTTAGATGACACAAGAACACTCTAGATAAAGCAATTTCAGAAACCACAATAGTACCAAGACTGGGATGACATGTAATGGGTGAGTACTAGGTACTCTATTTAGATACTGACACGTCCCCAAAGATTTTAAAGATATGCAATGAATTCCAAAGATTTTTCTTCCCCTAGATATGGACATTTTCTCCCCCTGAATCTAATATTGGATAATGGGAGAAAGTAGGGTAAGAGAAATTCAGAGCAAGAAAGGATAATATTAACCACAGTTAGAGCAACAATGATATGCAATAACAATAACTAAGATCAAGTATGTTGACATGTCTTTCCCCTCTAAAAGACATGTGACTTCTCTCCTCTTTGTTTTACTAGCATCTGGAAGAGCTTAGATGTGCTCATATGATAAGCTTTGATGTGCTCTCTCTCCCCCTTTAACATCAATTTCCAAGAAGGGCACTTCTGGAGTATGAGTCAAGTAGGTGTGGTCCTTGAGAGACACTACAAAGTAGTAGGTAATTCATGATGCTTGTAGAGAAAAGAATCATTGAGTGGAGCTGAAAAAGATAGGCTGTAAAAATGTTAAAACATTTTCTTAGAATTGAAAATGGTGACGTCGATTGGTTTTCGTCAGTGACGCCGAATTGACGGAGTCACATAAGGTCTTGATCGGTGCGACCGAGTTCAACACAGAGTAAATAATTTGTCATCTCAACTCACTTGGAAAATTAGATCTCACAAGGATTTTGTTGGGGATATAACTATTTGTGTAAGCCACCCAGGAGGGGCCGGGTTACGCAAAGAAGACTCACCAGAGAGAAGCCCAAGACCAAGCATGAAGATGGTGATTCAATAAGGGGCTTAAGGCCCACAGGCGACTTAAGGCCCGTTGTAGTAAACCGCCATAATAGCATGACTTGTATCATAAGGTAGATTTACCTAGTCACCGAGCCGGACACTGTTTATAAGCCGGCCGGGACTCTGTAAGCCACGGGGCGTCAACCCGTGTATATAAGGGGACGACCTGCTGACGGCTTAAGGCAAGAAACATCTCATCGAGAGCCGGGCATAGCGTATCTCGCTCCCTGGTCATCGAAACATCAATACCAACCCAACTAGACGTAGGCCTTACCTTCACCGTAAGGGGCCGAACTAGTATAAAACCTCTCGTGTCCTTTTTCCCGATTAACCCCTTCAAGATTCCTAGTTGCGATGGCTCCACAACTAAGTCCTTTCACGAGGACATCTGACGTGACAATTCCATGACAGTTGGCGCCCACCGTGGGGCCAGCGCACGATGGATTTGAGTTCTTGAAGGGCAACTTCGAAGGGCTCAAGGGATACGTAGTGGGCCGGATGACCAAGAGTCATCGCGACAAGATCTACATCGACGATGAAGGCTGGGGTCCCGGCGCCGGCTCAATTGAGTATGGATACCGGGTCCCCTTCGGCGGAATCCACGTCTTCATCGGCCGGATCGGTGAGCCGGGCCCTGAGCCGTACAACTGCACCGACCTCGTCGAGACGGCTCAGCATGCGAGGAAGACCCGGACTCAACCTGTTATGAAGCGTGCTTCGTGGGCTGCATCCACGGAGAAGAACTTTCTAAAGGATCTGAAGATAGGGGTGAGACAGTCGTCCTCTCAGACGATGATTCGTCCGCCGGCTCAATAGATTCGTTGTATCAGGTGCAAGACGGCGTGCTCGGGGGCTGTTTCGATGGCATCAGTATTCTGGACCCCTATGAGCCGCCAAGATGGGCAGGAATCTTCATGGTTGGAACTCAGCCCGGCTCTAACTCTACGGCTGCTGTAGCAATAACATCCGGAATAGGGACAGGCGGGGCAGGTGGCCCTGTGCGCCCGCCGGCTCAGGTGCTGATAGACCTCATGGACAAACTTACGGCCCTGTTAACCGCCACGGTTATCCCTGCGAACAAAGATGAGCATGACGCGGAGGTGGCACGGGTGCGTGAGGAGATAGCTCAGGCCAAGGAGGCCTTGGCAGCTGAGGATACTGGAGTAGCTACAGAGCGGGCGGCTCTCGACACCCGGGCATAGCGGTTGCAGTCAGAATCTTACCAGCTCACGATGAGCTTAAACGCATCCAATGAGGTAATAAGGAGGAGACACCAGAAAACCCAATCCCGTTTACCTCCGAATTACGACCCTAGGGTTCTTTTCGCTACACCCGGAGCCGGCCCAAGTAACCCGCCAGATGCCAATCAGTTTATGACAGCCGGAGCAGGAGGACCGGCTCAGCCTCGAGAGATGCCACCTCCTCATGTGAGCATGGCACCACCGCGTTATGTGCCGGTACCGGAGGGCCACTTTTCTAACCCCATGGAGAACTTAATCGCGGCTTCGGCGCGCTTGGCGGCTCTGCCCATGGATGGTGATGACCCGACAGCGGTGGAGACCCGAAGGGTCAGAGAGCTTCTCCAGGCGGCCCTGGCTTAGCAAGAGACTTATTCTTACAGCAGAGACAGGATTCATTCAACTCCCCCGCCTTGGTTAGCACCGCCTCGTCAGAACCGGAGCCCGAGTTACAGCAGGCACATGGAGTCCGAAGCTTTGTCAAGCAATGCCCAACGCTGTAACCAACACGGTGGCTATAACCCGGTGCAAGACCGAATATGTCAGGAGAACGAGCGGGCGGCTCAGCTGACGGCTCAACAGGCGGCTCATCAGGATATCCCAGAGTATCCAACAACTTCTGTTGAGGCAGGAGTAGCCACTAGAACCAGTGGTGTTCCTTGTCTGGTACCGGCTTTGCGCAACGTACGTTTGCCCAAGGACTTCAAGGGACCTCGAAAGGTGCTGAATTACACGGCCGACTTACAGCCCGGAGCATGGATCGAGAGTTATGAGATGGCCATGGAGCTGTTTGAAGTCAGTGACGCAGCAATGGCTAAATATTTCACCATGATGTTAGATGGAACGGCCTGGTCTTGGTTAAAAGGTTTGCCACCCAATTCCATTGGTTCATGGGAAGAGTTAAAGGCCCATTTCATCCAGAACTTCAAAGACACCTGTAAGCAATCTATGTCGATTGTGGACTTGACGAATTGTAAGCAGGGGGAGGGTGAATCCACCACCCATTGGGTACACCGGGTTAAGGAGATAATTCATTCATCTGGCAAGATGGATGCTGGCTCTGCAGTCCTTATGTTGGAGAAGAATTGCATCTTTGAGCCGCTGAGGCAGAAACTGGGGCGCCTTAAACGTGACTGCAAGGATATGGGTACGCTGATGGCGGCTTTAGTTAAATATGCCAATTCTGATAGTACTAAGGATCCCGTGTCTGACGATGAGAAGACAGGGAAGGAAAAAAGGAACGGCAATGGAAAGGGTCAACAGCATAACCTGGGGAATCAAAGCGGCAATAAGCGTAAGGCGGACGGTAACCCGGAGTTTGTGGCCAATGCCAATACGCAAGGTAACAATTAGAGACGTAAGGGTAAGCCGCCTTGATCCGGCGGGTCAGGCCCATCTCTTGAGCAGCTACTCAATGAGCCCTGCCCGAGACACGGTACCCGGGAGCGCCCCGCCACACACCTATGGAAGGATTGCGCGATCATGAAGGCATTTAAGAATTCCAACACCTTTGATGGCAGTCATGGATCTGGCGGCGGCTCAGGGGCTGGCGGTTTTCACGGCCCGGGCGGTGGTTCAAATTCTGGCTTTCAGGGGCATCCAGACGGTAATAGTCAGTAGCAGTCTGGTCAAGGAGGGCAACAGCAGCAGCAGACAGGTTATCAAAGCCATCCGAAGCAGTTGAGTGGTGGGCAGTATCACGTATTTACCACTAGCTTATGTAAACGTGACCAGAAGGTTCATAAGAGGGTTGTCAATTCTGTTGAGCCGGCAATTCCTCGTTATTTGAGGTGGTTAGAACAGCCCATTATATGGAGCAGAGAGGATCACCCTCCATGGGTCGATAATCCGGGTCAATTAGCCTTGGTGGTAGCACCCCAGGTTGGTGGATATAAATTCACTAAGGTACTCATGGACGGCGGTAGAAGCATCAATATCCTCTACTACGAGACCTTTCAGCGCATGGGGTTGACTGAGAAGAATTTGAGAACATCCAACACTGTTTTCCATGGGGTGGTTCCGGGTAAGTCGGCTTACCCAGTTGGTAAGATTGAATTGGAGGTGGCCTTTGGAGATGAGTACGACTCCAGGGCTGAGAAATTGACGTTTGAAGTGGTTAAAATCAGGAGTCCATATCACGCTCTGTTTGGGGGACCGGCTTATGCTAAATTCATGGCACTGCCATGTTACGTTTAATTACAGCTCAAGATGCTGGGTTACAAGGGCACCATCACTGTGCATGGGAGTCAAAAGGTGGCTTTGGAATGTGAAGAAGGCGACGTGGCTTACGCTGAGTCTGCCTGTGCTGAGGAGGAGCTCAAATTTTATCAAGACAATGTTGACCCAGCGGATATGACCTCCCTCAAGAAACCAACTACAGAGCATGACCCGACATTGAAGTTTAAATCGGCCGCTGAGACAAAGCTTGTTGACTTTACCCCAGGAGATGCCTCTAAGCAGTTCAGTATCAATGCCAATCTGGATCCTAAATAGGAAAGCGCGCTCATCAAGTTCATCCGTGGGAACCGGGACATCTTTGCATGGAAACCTTCTGACATGCCGGGTGTACCGAGGGAACTCGCTGAGCAGACTCTCAATATTGATCCAAAGTATAAGCCGGTCAGGCAGTTTCTCCGACGGTTCAACAAAGAGAGACGGAAATCTATTGGGGAAGAGATCGCCCGGCTCTTAGAGGCCGGGTTTATTGTTGAAGTTTTTCACCCGGAGTGGTTGGCTAACCCGGTGTTAGTGCTTAAGAAGAACGACACTTGGCGGATGTGTGTGGATTACACGGACTTAAACAAGGCTTGTTCGGCTGATCCCTTTGCTCTCCCCCGTATTGATCAAATCATTGATGTTACGGCGGGTTGTGAACGTTTGAGTTTTTTGGATGCTTACTCTGGTTATCATCAGATCAAAATGGCAGTTAAGGACCAGGAGAATACGGCTTTCATCACTCCGTTTGGAGCCTTCTGTTATGTATGTATGCCATTTGGACTCAAAAGTGCCCAGGCGACTTATCAGCGGTGTGTGCAGAGCTGTTTGCATGATCAAATTGGGCGTAATGTTCATGCTTACGTAGATGACATTGTGGTGAAGTCCAGAGAAAAGGAAACCTTGATATCTGACTTGAAAGAGACCTTTGATAATCTCCGGGTTTACAAGATGATGCTTAACCCGGCCAAGTGTGTGTTTGGTGTACCTGTGGGCAAGCTCTTAGGTTTTCTGGTGTCAACCAGAGGCATTGAAGCTAACCCAAAGAAGATTAAGGCGATTACCTCTCTGGCTAAGTCGGCGTGCATCAATGATGTTCAGCGACTGGCGGGTCGTGTTGCCGCTTTAAGCTGGTTAGGTGAGAAGGCCCTTCCATTGTATCAGATGATGAAGAAAACTGACACTTTTGTCTGGAGTGAGGCCGCTGGTGCTGCTTTTGAAGACTTGAAGAGACAATTGTCTGAACCACCGGTTCTTGCGGCTCCCATTGATAATGAGTCGTTGCTGCTATACATGGCTGCCAATTCACGAGCCGTCAGCGTTGCCATCGTGGTGGAGCGTAAGGAAACTGGCAAGGAGCATCCGGTTCAACGGTCGGTTTATTACATCAGTGAGGTGCTCATTGACTCTAAACAAAGGTATCCACATTGGCAGAAACTCGTTTACGGAGTGTTTATGGCCAACCGGAAATTGAAGCAATACTTTCAAAGTCATCCTATAATTTTGGTAAGTTCTGCCCCTTTAGGAGATATCATCCAGAATAGGGAGGCCACAGGACGAGTCGCCAAGTGGGCCATCGAGCTTGGGCCTCATGATTTGAAGTATATGTCACGTACTGCCGTTAAGTCTCAGGCCTTGGTGGACTTTATCAATGATTGGACAGAATTACAGGCACCTGAGGAGAAGCCAGATAACACATATTGGACGATTCACTTTGACGGGTCCAGGCAGCTAGAAGGCTCGGGGGCTGGAGTGGTGTTAACTTCCCCTCGAGGTGACAAATTTTGTTATGTACTCCAGCTTATGTTTCCATGTACTAACAATGCAGCTGAGTACGAGGCCTTACTTCATGGTCTCCGGATGGCCAAGGAGATGAACTTAAGTTGGGTAAGATGCTTGGGCGACTCAGATCTCGTGGCTCAACAGGTGTCAGGCAAGTGGGATTCCAAGGATCCCCTCATGGCGGCTTATCGTCGTGAAGTAGATGCTGTGTGTCGGTGTCAAAACCGGCGGATCTCGGGTAGGGGGTCCCGAACTGTGCGTCTAGGAGGATGGTAACAGGAGACAAGGGACACGATGTTTTTACCCAGGTTCGGGCCCTCTCGATGGAGGTAAAACCCTACTCCTGCTTGATTGATATTGATGATATGGGTAGTACAAGAGTGGATCTACCACGAGATCAAGGAGGCTAAACCCTAGAAGCTAGCCTATGGTATGATTATTGTAATGGTTGTTGTCCTACGGACTAAAATCCTCCGGTTTATATAGACATCGGAGAGGGCTAGGGTTACACAGAGTCGGTTACAATGGTAGGAGATCTACATATCCGTATCGCCAAGCTTGCCTTCCACGCCAAGGAAAGTCCCATCCGGACACGGGACGAAGTCTTCAATCTTGTATCTTCATAGTCTTGGAGTCCGGCTGACGATGATAGTCCGGCTATCCGGACACCCCCTAGTCCAGGACTCCCTCAGTAGCCCCTGAACCAGGATTCAATGACGATGAGTCCAGCACGCATATTGTTCGGCATTGCAAGGCGGGATCCTCCTCCGAATAATTCATAGAAGATTGTGAACACCAGGATAGTGTCCGGCTCTGCAAAATAAATTCCACATTCCACCGTAGAGAGAATAATATGTGCACAAGTTCAATCTGCTGACGTATTTTGTGGCATGACGTCACGCCACCACCAAGCCTTTGCTTGAATCGTTTTTTATTATACCACCTCAGCGCGTTTAGCGAAGCAGTTTCCTTGGCACGCCTTGTCGAAGCAGAGATCGTGTTCCCCTTATTCCGGGATTCTCATCAATACGGACGTGGGTAACCCAACCGCGCCATTGATGGTGGCGCTTGGGAGATAAGCGAGTTTTACCAGGCTGGTGGGGACGCATAGTTTCCGTCTGCCCATATATAAGGGGATAAAGATCCACCTCTTTTACCTACGCCTTCTTCCTCCTTTGCTTATCCATCTCCGCGCACTCGAGCTCCAGAGCCCAAGCCCGCACACCTCGTCTCAACCTTCTCCAGCCATGTCCGGAGCGGGAGGCAAGTGGATGATCTCCTCCGTTACGGAGGAGCACGTCGAGAAGTTGCGCGGCGCCGGATACCTGTCCAGCGACATCGCGCACCGGCTGCCCGACAAGGGGCAGCTCATCCCCACCCCCGGGCCCCATGAGAGGGTCGTATTCCTTCCCCACTTCCTCCGCGGACTGGGCTTCCCACTTCATCCCTTTGTCCGGGGTCTCATGTACTACTACGGCCTGGATTTCCACGATCTGGCGCCAAACTTCATCCTCAACATCTCGGCGTTTATCGTCGTGTGTGAGGCCTTCCTCTGCATCCAGCCCCACTTCGGCTTGTGGCTGAAAACCTTCAATGTCAAGCCGAAGGTAGTGAAGGGCGTCCAAGCAGAGTGCGGAGGCGCCATGGTAGGCAAGATGCCCAACGTCCTCTGGCTCGAGGGCGCCTTTGTGGAAACCATCAAAGGGTGGCAATCTGGATGGTTCTACATCACCGAGCCGCGTGACCCTAAATAGGCTGTGGCCCCCGAGTTCAGATCTGGTTCCCCCATGCAGCTCACCTCCTGGAAAGAGAAGGGCTTGCTATGGGGCAGTTCGGAGGAGCTGACTGGACTCCAGTCCTGTCTCCAGACCTTGGTGAACAAGAAGCTCAAGCTTGTCAACGTGATCCAGGTCATGCTCGTCCGCCGGATTCTCCCTGCCAACAACGGGCCTTCAATTTGTGGGAGTTCGATCCGGCACAGCACCGGACCCTTAGCGGGCTCTTCGACACAACGTACGAAGCTGCCTGGAGGGTGCTGTTCAAGGGGGGAGAAGCCCCCGCATCCGCGACTGAAGATCGCGGATTCAGCATGAAACTCCCGGCCGGTGCGGTAAGTTATCCTTTATGGGACACGTATTCCTTTCATAGTTTGACTCTATGTGGGATCTAAAATTCCCAATGCCTTTAACAGGACTGGCAGAGGACGTCCGGACAGGTTAACTGTCCGGCTCCCCTCCCCGAAGAACCAGCGGATGCCCGTTTAACGGGGCTGCTAGTCCCGGCACTTTATGTGGTGCCGGAGAAGAAGGCCAAGAAGAAGGCCACGGGAACCCGAAGGAGTTCCCAGCGCCAGGTTGTATCGGACTCATCATCCGATGACTCCGAGGCGGACTCCTCCCCCGAAGGCAAGGAGGAGAAAGAAGACTCTCCCCAGGAGGGGGGAGAGAGGAAGAGGAAGGCTTCCCCAACGGGGGAGGCCGAAGGGTCCAAGAGGGGAAGGACCCTTCCTCTGGACAGCTCCGCCAACACCAACGATGGCGATGAGGAATGGCCCTCAAGGGCCAAGCCCCTGGCAAGATCGTAAGTGTCCGGATTCCTGAGTGATTTGTAATTTCTATTTTGTGCCGCGTAGTGTCCTTGTAATGCCGCATACTACCTGTAGCCCGGCCGAGGAGGATCTTCCCGCTTCATCCAGCGGGTCCTTGGCTCCGTCGGATGTAGATTCCATTCCGACCGCCTCCACCCCTCGCGATGCTGAGGACGCCGAGGTGGGATCCCAGGAGGGGACCCGCCAGGAGGGGGAGGCTCCGGAGGTGCCACAAGGCAACCTCCCGGACTTCGTGCCGGACTCCATGCCGGAACCCGCAGTGGTTCCGGAGTCTGGCAGGCGGCCCCTTCGTAAGAAGGGCAAGACCGCGACACCGGCAGCCTCCGTCCAACCGGAGGCGCCGGACAACTTGTTGGAGGCGCTCAACAGCGCTTCCATCGAGAAAGAACACCGCACTATTATGAGTGCGGTGATTCAGAAGGTTCAGCTCGCCAAGAGCGGGCTGACCGAAGCCTGCAGCAGCCTTCTAACAGGCTTTGAGGTAAGAAGTTTTAAAATATGCAATGTAATACCGCATAGACAGTAGCCCCTGATGCTCGGTTCGGTGTTTGGAAAGAAAAGTCGGACTGAGGATCTAAAAAAGATATACGAAGGAGTACTAAAAATTATGTCAATATGGGTTTTATGGGTTTGCAGGCTACGCTGCTGACCTCTGCCGCATTAACTGCGGAGGTCGGT
The DNA here is from genome assembly GCF_018294505.1 of Triticum aestivum. NCBI lineage: Eukaryota > Viridiplantae > Streptophyta > Magnoliopsida > Poales > Poaceae > Triticum > Triticum aestivum. Next base: position 174,391,934 of record NC_057798.1, read on the forward strand.
GCTTTGAAGCAGGACCTCGAGCGGACCGAGAACGAGCTCGGTCTTGCCAAGAAGCAGCTCGAGGACAAAGAAGGTGAGGAACACCGTATTAAATTTGTACCTTACAGAAAAGGATTTTGGTTGCAATAGAAATAACAAGGATAACGTGGGTACTGCAGGGGCCACGAACGAGGTGGCGACCCTGAAGGAGGCCGTGTCCGCGGCCGAACGCAATGCGGCCGCGGAACGAGCGGAGCGAGAGAAGCAGGAGGCGCGGGTGGCGGAGGTGCGGCAAGAGCTCCAGGCTCTCATGGAAAAGCATGAGAGTTTGGAGCGCGACTCAAAGACTCGAGAGTCCGAGCTTGCCTCGGCTCTTGAAAGTTCCAAAGCCGCTAAGGCCGAGGCCCATAAGGCCTTCCAAGAGATTGAGGCGGTGAAGAAAATAGCGGCGGGTAAGGCATTTTTCATGCAAAGGAAGCATGTGAATGTAAATTACCTGTTACTTACCCGGATTCGGAGCTCTCCAGGAGCGTTTGCAGATCTGCCTTGCAGCGTATCCGATGCCGCCGCGTTCTACCGAGCCGAGGAGGGGAGTTCGACGGAGAAGGTCTTCTGGTCTCAGTATGCTGAGGCCGGACATCCGGTGCCCCCTAGCGACCAGCTGAAGCAGCTGGTCGAGCTCCACAAGGTAGCCGAGCAGGCCATGAAGGGCCTCATAGTCCGGCTGTGGCCTGGGGAGGCCATGCCTGGGAGCTACTTCAGCCTCGTGCGGTGGCTGGTGGATGCGTGCCCTTGGGTGGAGGTCATCAAGCGCTCCGCCTGCATTGAAGGTGCCCGTCGGGCCCTTGCCCGCGCAAAGGTGCACTGGGGCAGGCTGGATGCTGAGAGGCTTCTGACGGATGCGCCGCCGGCGGGCAAGGAGTATTGTACGCCCGAAATGTACTGTAAGACTGTCCTGAAGGGTGCCCGCAAGATTGCGGATCAGTGCCCCAGAGATGTAATTTTTTAGTAGACTCGCAATGTGCTATCTTGTGCGCTGAAAACTTTGTTCATATGCGCTAAGCAACGCTTATCTGATTTAAAATATTACCTTCTGTGCGGCCGTTTATCAAATCTGAGAGATGGCAAGTCGTCGGCTTCAGCCCCCATGCCACGAGTGCTGGGGTGTTCGGGATAAACTTGAGCGCTCTTGTTCCCATTTTTGGGTCCATCTAGGGAGGCGCTCAACACAATGAACAAGGCAACCGGACTTATAATGCTTGAACACTCTCACTTAGCCATAGAATTCTATAATTTTAAATTTCGGCGAAGCCCCTAGTGTTCAGAAGACCGAATTCGGGGCGCTATCCACGCCATGGCCGGACACAGTCGGTTCCTCGCTCTAAGCAGCATAAGTCTTTAAGGACTCGAAAAGACCTCTCGAACAGCGACCAGCTCTCGCCTTATCATGACGGTCAGTTTTAGCTTTCTCCACTGAGGCGCTCGCCCAGCTCAACCGGGGCGCAATTGCAGTGGTTCTCCCAGTGCTACCTTAGCCGACGGAACGAAACGTAAGGTACCAAAACATGGGAGCCGGGCAAACCCAACTATTGACCCAAGACATGATTCGGAGCTGATGCATATAATGCTATAAGTTCGGGGTGCCGCACTTGTGAAAGTGTTCGGACTTATCACACCATAATGCGGGGAACATAAGCCCCTGGTGTATTCGGCCGTACCAAATTGTACGGATGCAAGATGTCATAAATGAACATATATATATAAAGAAAAGGAATGCAATTATAAGCAAAAAATGATGCATTGTTTATTCAAGGAATTCTGCTATGAGTGCAGAACGATACAAATAATGCGGTAAGCAAGGGTTTGGACTATTAGACATGTCCCCCTCCAGGGGTAGGCTGCAGAATGGTGTAATAAACAGATTTAATGCTCGTAATGGAGACCACCTGAGTGTTCGTCGTAGCCATTGTTCCTCCCTGGCTGTTGCATCGTGAGTTCGGCAAATCTACTGCCGGACAGGGCCTCTGGTAAATGGAGTCCTGTGGATAAAAAAAGGAAAAGAAAAAAAGCGACACACTTGGGAGCCCCTGGTGTGGTTGAGCCGCACTCTGGGCCTGTCGTGGTCATGCCCCTCCCCCTATGCCCAAGGTATTTCCAGAGCGTAATGATGTACGCGGAGAGCTTGTCTTGCAATCATGCAAGGGCTGGGGTTGGGGCCGCATTGCTACGCGTGCTCGGAACGTGCCAGGTGGTCTTGATGTATGTTACTCCGGGCGCGTTTAATCATGTCCGGTCTTTTAACGGCCGGACTCGAAAATTGCCTTAAGAGGCTGCTCTATACTTCTACCGCGAGAGCCGCTGTGTGTTCCTCCGTTCGGAGGGAACGTTTAGTGTTTCTGTTGATCGTGATGACTCCACGAGGGCCTGACATCTTGAGCTTGAGGTATGCGTAATGCGGCACCGCGTTGAATTTTGCAAACGCGGTTCATCCGAGCAGAGCGTGATAGCCACTGCGGAACGGGACTATGTCGAAGATTAGCTCCTCGCTTCAGAAATTATCCGGGGATCCGAAGACCACTTCCAGTGTGACCGAGCCTGTACAATTAGCCTCGACACCTGGTATGACGCCTTTGAAGGCCGTCTTTGTAGGTTTAATCCTTGAGGGGTCTATGCCCATCTTGCGCACTATATCCTGATAAAGCAGGTTCAGGCTGCTGCCGCCGTCCATCAGGACTCTAGTGAGGTGAAATCCATCGATGATTGGGTCTAAGACCAATGCGGCGAATCCGCCATGGAGGATACTGGTGGGGTGGTCCCTTCGATCGAAAGTGATCGGGCAAGAGGACCATGGATTGAACTTCGGGGCGACTGGCTCCATCGCATATACGTCCTGAAGTGCACGCTTCCGCTCCCTCTTGGGTATGTGGGTTGCGTATATCATGTTTACCGTCTGCACTTGCGGGGGAAAACCCTTCTGTCCTCTACTGTTCGGCGGCCGGGTCTCTTCCTCGTCGTCGCTATGCAGCCCCTTGTCATTGTTTTCGGCAATTAGCTTGCCTGCCTGCTTGAATACCCAACAATCTCTGTTGGTGTGATTAGTTGGCTTTTCGGGGGTGCCATGTATCTGGCAAGAGCGGTCGAGTATTCGGTCCAAATTGGACGGACCCGGAGTGGTTCTTTTGAATGGCTTCTTCCGCTGACCGGGTTTAGAGCCTCTGAATCCGGCGTTGACTGCCGTATCTTCAACGTTATCGTCGTTAACGCGGCATTTGTTTTTGCTGCGACGCGACCTGCCATTGCGGTCCTTGCTGTCCGGACTGCCAGAATTTTTGCTGAGGTTGTTACTGCAAGCTAGCCAGCTGTCCTCTCCCGCGCAGAAGCGGGTCATGAGTGATGTGAGGGCTGCCATGGATTTCGGCTTTTCCTGTCCTAGGTGCTGGGCCAGCCACTCATCGCGGATGTTATGTTTGAAGGCTGCGAGGGCCTCTACATCCGGACAGTCGATGATTTGATTTTTCTTTGTTAGGAACCGTGTCCAAAATTGTCTGGCCGATTCGTCTGGCTGCTGAATTATGTGGCTTAGGTCATCGGCGTCTGGTGGTCGCACATATGTGCCCTGGAAGTTGTCAACGAATGCGGCTTCCAGGTCCGCCCAACACCCAATTGACTCTGCTGGCAAGCTGATAAGCCAATGCCGAGCTGGTCCTTTAAGCTTGAGTGGGAGATACTTGATGGCGTGGAGATCGTCACCGCGGGCCATATGGATATGAAGGAGATAATCTTCGATCCAAACCGCGGGGTCTGTTGTGCCATCGTAGGATTCGATGTTTATGGGTTTAAACCCTTCAGGGATTTGATGATCCATTACTTCGTCTGTGAAGCATAGTGGGTGTGCGGCGCCTCTATATTGAGCAATATCACGACGTAGCTCAAGAGAGCGTTGTCTGCTGTGTTCGGCCCGGCCGGAGTTGCTGTATCCGGTGCGACGGTAGTCGTCGTGGGTCGTGGGGCGCCCACATGATCCGTAGATGGATCTGGATTGTCTTGCCTTATCCTCCAATATATCCCGCAAGTCCGGCGCGTTCCCCCGTGGCTTCGTGCTTTTCGAGCGGTGCCGGGGTACGGCTCTGGCGGAGGGCCTGGATGCCTCTCTGTCGCGGCCACGAGGTGGTCGGTCTGCCGTATTGTGCGCTGGTGATGAAGGTTTGTATGCTTCCTCCTCTAGTCAGGGGAGCAACTTGCGTTTTTGGTAGTTTTTGGAGGGGCGTTCGAGTTCATACTCTTCAGCCGCGAGGACCTCGGTCCATCTGTCGGCCAGCAGGTCTTGATCAGCTTGAAGCTGTTGCTGCTTTTTCTTTAGGCTGTTCACCGTGGCCATTAGCCTGCGTTTAAAACGCTCTTGTTCGACGGGATCCTCGGGCACGACGAATTTGTCGTCATTGAGGCTTGCCTCGTCTCCGGAGGGAGGCATGTAATTTTCGTCCTCCTCGTCTGCCGCTCTCTCCTGAGGGCTGGCTACTCCGTCCTCCTGTGCTGAATCGTGCTGGAGGGGGTTGTCTTCGGCACTCTCTGGGGTGTTATTATCTCTGGTGCCGGAATCTCCATTCTTGCTGTGGCGGGATTTAGAGCGGCGCCGCTGAAGTCGGCGGTTGGGCTGTTTCTTAAAGGAATCTGCCTCCGCTGCTTCTTCGCCGTCCCCATCCTTTGGGGTGTCCACCATGTATATGTCGTATGAAGAGGTGGTCTTCCAGTGCCCTATAGGCGCTGGTTCTTGATCGTCTCCGGCATCGTCGTCCATACCGTCGATGTCTTCAGAGTCATAGTCTAGCATGTCGATTAGATCGTCGACAGTGGCTACAAAGTGGGTGGTGGGTGGGCTTTGAATCTCTTCGTCGTCCGCATACCAACCATCCTGACCGCAGTCCGGCCAGGGTTCTCCTGATAACGAGAGATGCTTTAGTGAGTTCAGGATGTCGCCAAAGGGTGAGTGCTGAAAGATGTCCGCAGCGGTGAACTCCATGATGGGCGCCCAATCGGATTCGATTGGTAGGGGCGCAGGAGGTTCGGAGTCCGGCAAGGAGTCCGGCACCTCGGAGTCACGAGCTTTATAAGGGACAAGGTTGGTATTTGGCTCCATCGCCGTAGAGGTTGCAGCTCCCGAGGCGGTGTCCAGCCACCTGTCCTCGATCTGCGCGGTCGGCTCCAAACTATAGGTCGGAGCGGACTCGTGTGCGGCCTCCAAGGCACTGTCCGGCGGCAGAGCTAGATCATGCCCATCGTGACAGTGCGGCTCGCTCGGCTGTGGCTCGAATCCGTCGAAGATCAAGTCTCCGCGGATGTCGGCCGTGAAGTTTAGGCTTCCAAATCTGACCTGATGGCCAGGGGCGTAGCTTTCGATCTGCTCCAGATGGCCAAGTGAATTGGCCCGAAGTGCAAAGCCGCCGAACACGAAGATCTGTCCGGGGAGGAAAGTCTCACCCTGGACGGCGTTGTTGTTGATTGAAGAAGCCATCAAGCCTATCGGTGACGACACAGAGGAACTCTCAATGAAAGCACCAATGTCGGTGTCAAAACCGGCGGATCTCGGGTAGGGGGTCCCGAACTGTGCGTCTAGGCGGATGGTAACAGGAGACAAGGGACACGATGTTTTTACCCAGGTTCGGGCCCTCTCGATGGAGGTAAAACCCTACTCCTACTTGATTGATATTGATGATATGGGTAGTACAAGAGTGGATCTACCACGAGATCAAGGAGGCTAAACCCTAGAAGCTAGCCTATGGTATGATTGTTGTAATGGTTGTTGTCCTACGGACTAAAACCCTCCGGTTTATATAGACACCGGAGAGGGCTAGGGTTACACAGAGTCGGTTACAATGGTAGGAGATCTACATATCCGTATCGCCAAGCTTGCCTTCCACGCCAAGGAAAGTCCCATCCGGACACGGGACAAAGTCTTCAATCTTGTATCTTCATAGTCTTGGAGTCCGGCTGACGATGATAGTCCGGCTATCCGGACACCCCCTAGTCCAGGACTCCCTCACTGTGGCTGGTCACTTCAAGGGTTATCAAGTGGAGCACATTGATCGAAGGAAGAATGAGGCGGCTGATGCTTTAAGCCGGTTGGGATCCCAACGTAAGCCGGTGCCGCCTAACACCTTTCTCGATATTTTACATAACCCTTCTGTCAAGGTGCCTACCGAGGAAGAGCTAGCAGTGCCAGACCCGGAGGCACAGCTGGTGGCGGCTCTTCACATTATCCCGGACTGGACAGTGCTTTATTTGGCTTATATGACTTGGGGTGAGTTGCCTGAGGATGAGACCTTGGCAAGACAAATCGTCAGGCGCTCCAAATCTATGACAATTGTTAACGGCAAGTTACATCACCTAAGTGTCACTGGGGAGTTTCAACGCTGTGTGTCCCCTACGGAAGGCCAAGAAATACTTCGTTAGATCCATGAAGGGGATTGTGGCCATCATGCCGGGTCAAAATCTCTGGTAGCAAAAGCTTTCCGTCATGGTTTCTACTGGCTGACGGCTCATGCTGACGCGGAAGATCTGGTCAGCAAATGTGACGGTTGTCAAAAGTTCTCACGACGAGCTCATGTGCCGGCTCAAGAATTGAGGATGATCCCAATCACTTGGCCGTTTGCACTCTGGGGGCTTGACATGGTTGGGCCTTTCAAGAGGTCTAAGGATAAAAAGACACATCTCCTGGTGGCAGTGGATAAGTTTACAAAGTGGATTGAGGCAGAGCCGGTCAGTAAGTGTGATGCAGCCACGACAGTTCAATTCATGAAAAAGGTGATCTTTCGTTTTGGTTTCCCACATAGCATCATAACTGATAATGGCACTAATCTCTCCAAGGGTGCCATGGAAGAGTTCTGTCAAAGAGAACATATCCGGCTTGATGTTTCGGATGTTGCTCATCCTCAATCCAATGGTCAAGCAGAAAGAGCTAATCTAGAGATCCTGAAAGGTATCAAGCCCCAGCTCTTAGTCCCCTTACAGCGGACTCTGGGTTGTTGGGTGGAGGAGTTACCTTCTGTGTTATGGAGCATCAACACTATGCCTAACAGATCTACAGGCTACACGCCTTTCTTTATGGCGTATGGTGCAGAGGCGGTCCTGCCAAGTGACATCCGGCACGATTCACCCCGCGTGGCGGCTTACGTTGAGGCTGACAATGAAGAAGCTCGTCAAAATGCACTTGACTTATTAGATGAGGAGCGAGACTTGGCAATAGCCCGCTCGGCGATTTATCAACAAGACCTGCGCCGCTATCACAGCCGCCTGGTTAGGAGCAGAACCTTTCAGGAAGGCGACTTGGTGCTCCGGCTCATCCAGGATCAGTTTGACATGCACAAGCTATCCCCACCTTGGGAAGGGCCCTTTGTGCTCAGCAAGAATCTGCACAACGGGTCATATTACCTCATCGATGTTCGAGAGCACAAAGACTCACGTAAGTCGGAGGAGGAGACCCGCCGGCCGTGGAATATTGCTCATCTCCGGCCTTACTATACTTGAGCCACCGGCTCTTAAGATGTATATACTTTTGACGATGTACATATTATATAAAGCAATAAAGCAGGACCTCTGTCCTTTTTTCCCATAAAGAATGTTTTTATGTCTTCTTTATCAGGTGGTGGACACTACCAACAGGGAGCGGATCATATCTGAATCCGGCTTTCCCTTTGGTCCGGCTTATGATCTATCTGAATCTAGCCATGATCACTTGGGGGCTTCCTGTTCAAACATAGGTCATATTCGAACCAAAGAGAACATAGCTGTCGATACCCGCTTGATCGGCATACTGCCAAACCCACTTGGGGGCTTCTTGATCATATTTGAATCACAACTTAACTCCTTTGGGTCTGACGTGGATCGTATTCGAATCAGCGTCATTAAACAACTCTTATGGTCACTTGGGGGCTTCCTGTTCAAACATGGGTCGTATTCAAACCAAAGAGAACATAGTTGTTGATACCCACTTGATCGGCATCGCCAAAGCCACTGGGGGCTATATGATCGTATCCGAATCTTAGCTTAACCCCTTTGGAGCGGTTTATTGATCGTATTCGAATCAGAGGCCTTTTTTGAACATTGTTTATTATATATCATAAGCATAATTACTTGACTATTTTGAGACCTTTTTTGAAAGCACTATGCATGGCTTTTGATTCTTTCGGCTTAATATTAACTATCCCAGGTTGTTAAGTGCTAGGTGAGCATTATATGTTCCGACTTTCAGGAGTTGAATCCATCCACATGGTCAAGATCACATAAACAGGTGGGATTACCAAAGGGATTGCAGGATGAGGCAAGCAAATTTAACATCAAGGAGACAAACAATCAACATGAGCTGGAAATATATAACAATGGCGGCTTACGGAAGTATTAAGCGCCATAAACATGCGTGAAGGCATGACAAACATTGAGAGGTTTTTTCTATCCTATTACAAGACTCCCCGAGTCTGAATAAGTGGAGCATTGTTTTGCGAAGTTATAAAATGCCTGGCGGTTCATTCCTTTGGCGGGCTTGAAGACTCCGGGTTATCCTTCTCCGCCTCTCCGTCGGTTGCTTTGTCCTGGAAGATGGACGAGACCCAGTCAATGCCACTCAAGGCTTCAAACTCAGCCTCATCATCTATTAAACCGGCCGGGTCCACTTCAGGGGCAAAGGTATGCTTACGCGTTGGAGGGATCAGGCTGACTTGGTCATATGGAATGTTTGGGATTCTCCGGTTCTCGCTATCATAGCCTGGCGAATACTTAGTAAGATCAGTATCATTCCCAATAAGGGTAGCCAAGGGACGGACGACTTTGACACAGACGGTGAAATCTTGATCATCAAATGCAGTATCGTCCTCCTTCAGACTTGGATATCCAAGAGAGAGGTCAGCCAAGTCAAGCTCTGGCACCCATGCCTTCGCCCGGCTTAATGCGGCCACGGCTCCGGCTCTTGAAGATGCCCGCCTTAAATCCTGAATGCGTTGAGGCAGCACTGCGAGATGCTTCAGAACATCTTGTAGGAGGTGGGGAGTAGTATTTGATAAGGCCACAACGGCCAAGGTACGTTGTGACCCGGAGTACAGCTATTCCACTAAGGTGTAAACCGACTTAAGCTTGATCAGCATGTTTTGCTTGAGGTTGGTACTCCTGGGGCCTGTATGTTCACAAATATAACAATGAGCCGTAGGTAACTATTACAATAGACATTGGAAGATTACAATGCTTGAGGTTTTGCACAGTAACTTACCGAAGATGGCTGAGACCATTTGGGATATCTGTCGTTTCAAGTCAGATAACTCAGTTGTTGCCTCTGCAAGAGCTGTTTCTGCCGTCTCGGCCCGAGTCACCAGTGAAGTTTTCTCATCAGCCCAAATTTTCTTTTCTGACTCAAAGTTTTGCTTCAATTTCTCTTGTTCAGAGACGCTGAATTCAAACTTGGAGTTGGCTTTCTGAATTTCAAGCTCTTGAGTTTTCAGCTGGTTCTTCAGGTCAGCAAGCTCCGACTCAAATTGACTTATGGTGGCCTGTATTGATACCAGGTTATGGTAAGAATCATGGTAAGGTAACATTCAAGTCCCAAACATTTTGCAAGTCAAGATATTCGGCACTTGGGGGCTAATGTATGCTTAAAGAATTTTTAACCTACCCTACCGAGACATACATATTAAGTCTCAAGCACTTTACAAGTAAAGATACTTGACACTTGGGGGCTAATGTGTAATACAAGTTCAAAGTATCATGCTATCACCGGCTTAAAAATATTCTCTTTAAACCGGGCAAACAAATAGTAGCAGATTTCTAAGTCTACAGCATATTCATTCATAAGCAATAGACTTGGGGGCTCGTACAGTAAGTAAGATTCAGGAAAATAGCATAAGTTATACTTCAGATTTGTGCTGTATTTGTTTCACCATGTCAATTTCCAGGTCACGACTATTATGCACTTGGTTCAGATAGCCTGAGAGTATGTCACCAATGCTTAGGTGAGTATAGTCAGTGATGTCTTGTTTGGCTTTTCGACGTTGGGCAAATTCTTCCTTGGCAGTGCATTGGGCAAGAACAGTAGGCCGCCCTGGTTCAACAAATTGACTTTTCAGATACACAACTTCCGGGTCAGTCGTCTTGGCCGGATTAGGAGCTTCCGGGTTATTAGAGTTGTGGATAACATCTTCAGCAGGCGGGTCAGAAGTTGGCCCCGGAATATCAGAAGCCGGTTCAAGCGGCGGTTGATGGGTGGAGCTGTCAGGAGCGGACAAGTCAAGTGCCGGTTCAATGACAACCGGGTCTTGGGACGGCTTGTTTTTCTTTGCCCTCTTGCTAGGCTTCACTTGTAGACTGTTAATAAAGGTAGAAGGGTGAGTATTAAAACATAAGCATGGTAAAACTCAAACTAAGGAAGGTTACATTACCCGGGAGACGTTTTGAAAGCCGGCATGTTTGATTGCATAGACTCGTCGGAAGAAGGAGAGGTATCCTGATAATTGGAGTCAGATGAATTGAGAGGTTGGCGAATCAAACCCGCCAAAGGTAAAACAGAACGTAAATTGGAGATAACCTCGGTCCGACGCTTCCTAGTTACATCGAGTAAGCCGGAGGAGAATTCCGTGTCTTGATTGGCCCGAGTCTGCCTCCGGTTCTCAAGCTGTTGTTGCTTCAAAAGAAATTGAGGATCTTGATAAGCTAGAGGATGTGAAAATCTTACTTTCCGGGTCACCCTTCGGATTTTTTGTTTTGGCAAAGGCTCTGAGTCGGAGGAGATTATAGTTACCTCTTCTTCAACTGCTTGACTGTTCCCTGTATCCTTCTGAAAGGATAGAATGTCAGTAAAATAATGATAAGGGAGTTAAGAAAGTTAAAGGATTACCTCTTCATCATCCGAAGAACTATCATCCAATTTAAGTAGGTCGGAGGTGCTGGGTTTCTTCTTCTTTGAGGTGCCCGTCTTGGCGGCCTTCTTTTCGGTTTTCTTGGCTGCCCTGGCTTGTTTGGCAGCCTCGTGGTCATACTTGACCTTCCAGAAATTATCACCGGCCTGTGGAAAAAGAAAAGGAATTATAAGCACAAAGAAGGTATAACATGTTAAAGAGTATTTATTAAGATTGGAAACTCACTGCAGGGGTCGGGTTCTTCTTGCAGAAGGGAAGTAAGTCGAAGGCATTGCTAGTTACAATGCCCTCCTTCAGCAGTGACTGAGTTATAGCATCTATCACATCATTTGGTAAGTCATCTGGACTTTGACGCATTGGGTCGTCCTTTTCGCCTGTGTAAGTACACATTAAGCCGGAGCGGCGGCTTAATGGAAGTATTCGCTAAGTGATCCAGACTCGTACCAGATCGATGCCATTTAACCCGTTTCCCAGAAGAGCTTTAATCTTCCTGATGGTGGGATTAAGAGGCAGACGTTCAACAGCGGTCAATTTATCCGCTAGCTAATGGTTGGACTCAAGATGCAGGGCGCGAAAGCCGGGCAGAGGCTTCTCATCAGCCGGAGAAGTGTCCTGAGAGTAGAACCACGTCTGCTTCCAATCTTTTGGGTGGCTCGGCAGTTCAGCATAAGGAAAAAGGCAGTCCCTTCGCCGCTGGATCGAGATGCCGCCAAGCTCAAGACTAGGCCCGTTGGCACGTTCATTCTGCCGGTTCAAGTAAAAAAGTTCTCTGAACAAAAGTAGACTTGGCTCCTCTCCCAGGTACACCTCGCAGAAGACTTGAAAATTGCAAAGATTTGACACGGAATTGGGTCCGATGTCTTGAGGTCTAAGATCAAAGAAATTCAAAACTTCCCTGAAGAATTTTGAGTCGGGAGGGGCAAATCCCCGGTTCATGTGATCCGTGAAAACTATCACCTCCCCTTCTTTGGGTTGAGGCTTCTCTTCAGACGGGTCAGGAGCACGATAAGACATGACCTCCTTTTTTGGAAGATGGCCAGACTTCACAAACTCAGCCAGTTTACTCTTGGTGACTATGGATGGGACCCAATTGCAGGTTACAGGGGCCTTGGCCGCCTTAGGTGCCATAACAACAATTGGCCTATTACAAAATAAGAAGTTCCGGTTCAAATTTTAACCCGGGAGAAATATCCAAATTATTTAAGGTAGCGGCTTACGAAGGGGCCTAATGATATAAGGATGACTGTGTAACGATATTTAAGCCGCTACAAGTATCAAGAGCAGTTCAAAATTCTTAAGGTGATGAGAAGCAAGCAAGGCTCACAGATCAATGTCGTTTATTTAAGCCGGACTCCTGGACAGTTGTGTTTAAGGGCATTTAACAGAAGGAGTTTTCTGGGTGATAAAAACATGTTTCATAATCTTCTGCTGATATTTGAGATCAAAGGTCTGTTCTGATAAGAAAATTTTCTAGACCTAAAAACCGACGCGCATGTGTTCATAGGCTCGAATGAGGCTTCTATGCAGGTAAAGGGATCTGTTTCTTATCCAAAACAAGTGCGAAAACAACTACCGCGGCCATTTTATATCATGCTCAGATCAGAAGAGGCGTCTAAAGGGAAAACTAACAAGGGTTTGGCTCTAATGGTGATGAACTCCGATGAACTTGAGGAAGCTCTAATGCAGATCTAAGCGAGGAAGGGAAGGGAACTTACAGATCTGGATGGGCTGTGGAGGTTCGTCGCGTTTCTCTGGTCCAACCAGGTCGATGCAGCGGCCTGAGACGGTGAAGACAGGAAGCTCGACAGCGGCGGCGGTGGAGCTCGAGAGGAGGCAGGAGGAAGAAGACGACTGAAGAAGGGAAGAATGGAAGACCTAAGTCGCGCCTATTTATAAGGAGAGGATAACTGAGACAGCGCGGGAAATGAGGAGATAAGAATTATTATCCAGCGGCCCGACGCCTCAATTTTCGGAACAGTCAATAAAAACAGAGATCCGTTGGAAGATACAATGGAATAGAAAAAGAATTTAAGAAAAGGATGACGTCACAGCGGGTTAACCCGGATCCAGGAGATGACGTCATGGCGGGTTAAAGAAAACCTTTTGAACAGTCAGAAGATGGAGGATTTATTAAGGTATTTTAAGATTGACATGAACAGGTTCAAATCAATCTGGGGCCTAATGTTGGGGATATAACTATTTGTGTAAGCCGCCCAGGAGGGGCCGGGTTACGCAAAGAAGACTCACCAGAGAGAAGCCCAAGACCAAACATGAAGATGGCGATTCAATAAGGGGCTTAAGGCCCACAGGCGACTTAAGGCCCGTTGTAGTAAACCGCCATAATAGCATGACTTGTATCATAAGGTAGATTTAACTAGTCACCGAGCCGGACACTGTTTATAAGTCGGCCGGGACTCTGTAAGCCACAGGGCATCAACCCGTGTATATAAGGGGACGGCCTGCTGACGGCTTAAGGCAAGAAACAACTCATCGAGAGCCGGGCATAGCGTATCTCGCTCCCTGGTCATCGAAACATCAATACCAACCCAACTAGACGTAGGCCTTACCTTCACTGTAAGGGGCCGAACTAGTATAAAACCTCTTGTGTCCTTTGTCCCGATTAACCCCTTCAAGCTTCCTAGTTGCGATGGCTCCACAACTAAGTCCTTTCACGAGGACATCTGACCTGACAATTCCACGACAGATTTGCAAGGAATTAACTGAAAGATTTGCAATGAATTAGACACAGAAGTTACAGAGAAAACATACATAAGAAAAGAGATCTAGATGGAGTTTTTTTAAATAAGAAGGGAAATACTCTAGCAAGAAAACATGCAAAGAAAATACAAAGGGCACAAAAACACTAGAGAACTTCATCTAGATATGGTCGGCGACAAAGTCACCTATGTTAGAGTATATTTACTTAGGAGTCAAGTGAGATCACTTGATCATAGGTCATACTCATCGTTTAAGCTCAAAATGGGGTTACCATTTTTGTTTGAGCATTTTGATGTATTCACATCTCGTTGAGTTTCTTTGGCTCATGACTTGGGTCAAAGCTTCTCTAAGATGGAGTGACATACCTAGGGTTGTGATGTTGATCTTGATCGTGTAGTCGAACTTGTGTTGGATGCTCAAGGTTGATGTAGTCCATCAAGAGTTGGGAGCACCCCTTATAGTTTTAGTTCATCTTCCTACATGGGTTAGTCTTTCAAGGAAAAGCACTTGTGTATCCAAGATGACAATCGTGAAACTTGATATCAAATGAAATTTGATATATTGAAATTGTCAAAGGATATGTTGAGTGAGTTCATGCTTCCTTGTCTTCAACATCCACATAGTAGGGACATGGTGATGTAAAGATTGCTCAAAATGTGAGTGACTTGCAATCTCATAGATTTGGGCTTCATCCAAGTACCTACAAGGGTTAGATAACATGCAAGGGTAAAAGTATAGATCTTAGACATATGATCATCATCATCATAAGAGAAGTATCAAGGATTAGTTATAAAAGGATCATGCCTTGCATGTATCCAAATGGAGTTTCTACTCCAAGTTTGAGGCATCAATGATATTCAATTCACCTCTCAAACGGCAAAATGCTTTCTCATGAAGCGGTTTGGTGAATATATCTGCCAATTGCTTATCGGTACGAACATGCTTAAGATTGATGTCACCTTTAGCAACATGATCTCAAATGAAATGATGATGAACTTCAATATGCTTAGTTCGAGAATGTTGCACGGGATTGTGAGCATTCTTAATAGCACTTTCATTGTCACAAAGCAATGGAACATGTTTCACATGTATCCCATAATCCTTAAGAGTTTGGGTCATCCAAAGTAAATGGGCACAACATGATCCGGCGGCAATGTATTCCGCTTCGGCGTGGATAAGGATACCGAGTTTTGTTTCTTGGAGGACCAAGACACAATAGATCTACCAAGAAATTGACAAGTACTCGAAGTGGACTTTCTATCAACCTTGCCACCGGCATAGTCCGAGTCAGAGTAGCCAACAAGATCAAAAGAAGACCTCTTAGGATACCAAATGCCAAAGTTTGGTGTATGAATTAAGTATCTCACTATCCTTTTCACAGCCTTAAGATGACATTCTTTAGGGGCCGCTTGATATCGTGCACACATGCACACACTTAGCATAATATCGGGACGGGAGGCACATAGATATAACAATGAACCAATCGCAGAGCGGTAAACCTTTTGGTCAACCGGTTTGCCATCCTTGGTCAAGTCAATATGTCCACTAGTAGGCATGCGTGTATTCATACCTTTGCTTTCTTGCATGTTGAACCTTTTGAAAATATCCTTGGTATACTTTGTTTGAGAAACAAAGGTACCTTCCTTAGTTTGCTTGATTTGCAAACCAAGGAAAATTTTGATTTCACTCATCATAGACATCTCAAACTTTTCCGACATTAGCCTCCCAAACTTTTCACTAAAATGAGGGTTAGTTGAAACAAATATGATATCATCCACATAAATTTGGCACACACATAATTCACAATTAACCCTTTTAGTAAAAAGTGTAGAATCAATCTTCCCAATTTCAAAGCCTTTTTCAATAAGAAACTTGGTCAAGCATTTATACCATGCTCTAGGAGCTTGTTTAAGACCATAAAGAGCTTTGTGAAGTTTGTAGACATGATTAGGTTTCTTAGGATTAACAAAGCTGAGAGGTTGTTTAACATAAACTTCCTCCTCAATTTTGCCATTTAGAAAAACACTTTTAATGTCCATTTGGTATAAAGTGATATCATGGTGATTGGCATAAGCAAGTAAGATGCGCATGGACTCAAGTCTAGCAACGGGGGCATAAGTCTCACCATAGTCCATACCTCAACTTGATTGTATCCTTGAGTGAAGAGATGGGCCTTGTTGCGTAGAACTTGTCCACCCTCATCTTGCTTATTCCAAAACACCCACTTGGTTCCAATGACATTGTGGTTGTCGTCCGGCTTTTCAACCAAAGTCCACACTTGATTCTTCTCGAAATTGTGTAGCTCTTCATGTATAGTGTTCACCTAATCCGGATCCTCAAGAGCTTCTTCAACCTTCATAGGTTCAATAACGGAAATGAATGAGTAATGTTCACAAAAGTTAGCCAAACGAGTTTTAGAGCGAGTAATTCTCTCGGTTTGAATATCATCAAAGATTTGTTCAACGGGATGATCTCTTGAGATTCTTGCTCTAACTCGTGAGAGCTTTTATTTGGGTCGGGGTGGAACATCCTCTTCATTATCTTCTTCTTATTGTCCTTCTTCATTGTTGTTGGCGTTGTTGTTCTCTTGTGGGGGTGGAGAAGGAAGTCGATGAGGGTCATCTTGTTGTACTTCCTCGTTTCCTTTGTGTTGACGTGTTCTACTTGTGGATGCCTCCAAGTCAACTTGTGGTTCACCTTGTCATAGAGTTGAGGCTTCCACTTGAATGGACGAAGTATTCTCCTTCACTTCCGTTGGGCGAATCTTGCCAATAGACAAGTCTTGAATTGCTTCTGAAGGATCTTTGTCTCCTACATCAATTGGCAATTGCTCTACTTGCCAGCCGTTAGATTCATCAAACTTCACATCTATCGTTTCTTCAACTTTTTGGGTGAAATTGTTGTAGACACGGTAAGTGTGAGAGTTTGAGCCATAACCGAGTAGGAAACCTTCATGAGATTTAGGGGCAAATATCAAACGACAATGCTTATCAAGAATGTAACACTTTGAGCCAAATACTCAGAAGTATCCAACTTGGGGTTTGTTACCGGTGAGAAGCTCGTATGCCATATTTCCGAGAAGCTTGTGAAGATATAGTCTATTTGTAGCATGACAAGCTGTCTCAACCGCTTCCGCCCAAAAGTGTCTTGGCGTCTTGTATGCATCAAGCATCATTCTTGCCATCTCAATAAGTGTCCAGTTCTTCCTCTCAATAACTCCATTTTGTTGAGGTGTGTACGTAGCCGAGAACTCATGTGAAATCCCTTCTTCGTCAAGAAAGGTATCCAGATTGGCGTTCTTGAACTATGTTCCATTGTCGCTTCGAACCTTCTTGATCTTCACTTCAAATTGATTTTGGGCCTTCCTAGCGAAGTTCTTGAAGATCTTTTGGACCTATGACTTATCATCAAGAAAGAACACCCACGTAAATCTTGAAAAGTCGTCAACAATGACCAAATCAAACGAGTTACCACCAAGACTCTTGTAGGCGTTGGGACCAGAAAGATCCATATGAAGTAGCTCAAGCGGTCTTCTCGTGGTCATGATGTTCTTCACGGGATGTCTTCCTCCAACTTGTTTTCCTGCTTGACAAGCACTATAAAGTCTATCCTTTTCAAATATAACATCTTTAACACCAAGGATGTGAGCACCTTTGATAAGCTTATCAAGATTTTGCATGCCCATGTGACCTAACCTTCTATGCCATAACCAACCTTTAGAAGATTTAGCAATTAAGCAAGTTTGAGGTTGAGCTCTCTTAGTGAAATCAACAATGTATAGATCACCTCTATGTATATCGGTGAAGACCATATTATGATTATCTCTATGAAATACTTGGCAATCTACTTCACTGAATAGAACATTGAAACCGAAATCGGCTAGTCTAGATATGGAAAGTACATTGTAACCAAGAGATTCAACGAGCATAACATTTTGGATGGAGCTATCATGTGAGATGGCCACCTTACCGAGGCCAACTACCTTACCTTTGAGTTGTCACCAAAAGTGACATACTTTCGGGGACCATCATTTTCAGCAAGCTCACGAAACATGTCCTTGTCTCCGGTCATGTGATCGGTACATCCACTATCAAGAACCCATTCCTTTCCTCCGGCGATGTAACCATAAAGGTTAGCCATAAGACCAAAGTGTCTCATTGACTCATCAAGATCAAAGTCACTATCATCATCCTCATCATAATATCCATGTTCAACATCATCATGTTATTGATCATCACCTAGAGAGAGTGATTCATTAGATTTATGACCATGACAATGTGCATCTTTATGAACTCTAATGACTTGTGAAATGATACTACTAATGACTCCAACATCTCCTTTGGCACACATAAGGTCACGAAGCTCAAATAGACAATCATCAAATTTAGGATCACTAGGATTCATTTTATGAAAAGCAATGGACTTTTGAGGAATATCATCTAGATTTTTCAAGGAATAGTTTGGAAACCGCTCCTCAAGGTATCTCCATATAGTATAAGCACATTCAAATGTAGGTAAGAATACAAGCAAATTTCTAGGAAATCCTCTCATGGTAAGATCAATAGTTCTAAGATTGCGGGTCATGTCAAGATACTCATCGGGGGTAGGATGCAAGGGATCAATAGAAGGCGCACAAGGACTAGTAATATACTTGCTCAAATTATATTCATTGAAAATCTCAAGCACCTCATTTTTCCAAGCATTATAGAACTCTCCGTCAAGCATAGGCACTCTACGTCTAATACTCCCAATCGTAGAGTCATCCATCTTCCTCTAATGGTGATTAAACTAGAGACTAATGCTCTGATACCAATTGAAAGGATCGAGAAGAGGGGTCTAGAGGGGGTGATTAGACCCTCAACAAGTACAAGTGGCAATTTTTAAGTTCTTCAAGTTGAGGTGGAGTTTTAGCACAAGTTTAAGCATTCACAATACATTTCAAGCAAGCATGGCAAGAGTATGAGCAGCGAAAAGAGTAAAGCATGCTAATTGCAAGAAAGTAAAGGGATGGGATTGGAGTGTGCAAACTCAATGAAGACATAGAGATTTTTGGCATGGTTACGATAGGTGGTGCTATCGTACATCCACGTTGATGGAGACTTCAACCCACGAAGGGCAACGGTTGCGCGAGTCCATGGAGGGCTCCACCCACAAAGGGTCCACGAAGAAGCAACCTTGTCTATTCCACCATGGCCATCGCCCATGAAGGACTTGCCTCACTCGGGTAGATCTTCACGAAGTAGACGATCTCCTTGCCCTTACAAACTTCTTGGTTCAACTCCACAATCTTGTTAGAGGCTCCCAAGTGACACCTAACCAATCTAGGAGACACCACTCTCCAAAAAGTAGTAGATGGTGCATTGATGATGAAATCCTTGCTATTGTACTTCAAATGATAGTCTCCCAAACACTCAACTCTCTCTCACAGATTTGGCTAGGGTGGAAAGATGATTTGAGTGAAAAGCAACTTGGGGAAGGCTAGAGATCAAGATTCTTGTGGTAGGAATGGAATATCTTGGTCTCAACACATGAGTAGGTGATTCTCTCTCAGAAAATGAGTAATGGAAGTACAGGCACATTATGATTGCTCTCTCACAAATGGAGAAGAAGGTGGAGGGGTATATATAGCCTCCACACAAAATCCAATCGTTACACACATTTGACCCAAATCGGTCAGACCGAATAGAAGAACTCGGTGAGACTGATTCAGTTCAAAATGTGAATGTTAGGAATCTCGGCGGAACTGACTGGAACAACTCGGTGTGACCAATGTGCTAGGGCTAGGGCAAAACCTCATCCCGGTGAAGCCGATTGCTTGAACTTGGTGAGACCGATTTTAGCAAAGAGCAAACAGAGAGTTGGTCAAGCAAACTCGGTGGTACCGACTGCTCATTTCGGTGAGACTAAAATGTTACGAAGGGAAACATAGAGTTTGCAGGGCCATCTCGGTGAGACCGAGATCCGTATCGGTGTAACCGAATTGCTAGGGTTTCTGGCAGTGGCTATGTCAAATGAACTCGGTGGCGCCGGATGGATCATTTCAGTGGGGCCGAGTTTGACTTTGAGTTTTGGACATATTTGGAAATGAGAAAGTGGTTGAGGGCTTTGGAGCAATATCACTAAGCACTTTGAGCAAGTAGACCATTAAGCAACACCTCATCCCCTTTTAATAGTATTCCTATGGACTCAATGTGATCTTGGATCACTAAAATATAAATGAAGAGTCTTGAGCTTTTGCCAATCTTTGTCCTTAGCATTTTGAGGGGTTCCACATCCTCTTGTCCTTACCACGCCATTGTTGAACTCATCTGAAATATACTAGATAAAAATATTAGTCCAACAAGAGATATGTTGACATTAATTACCAAAATCACCCAAGGAGCACTTGTGCTTTCAGACAATGACGACTCCCAAAAGATGGAATAAGGTTCTCCCCGCCTAGCCTCTGTTCTAGTGGCGTGTCTAGTGTCATTGGAGGGTGTGTGGAGGTGTGTCTCCGGCGGATTTTACGGGATATGTTTGGTGTTTGTCTTCGATGGATCTGTTTGGTGTTTGGTCTTCATTCATCCGCTTATGTGTGCCTACATATTGGATTATCTGGATCTATGGTTCTCTTCATCGGCAACAGTTGTCATTCTGGTGCGCTGGTCCTTTGGGGCCTTAGCATGACGACTTCCCGGCTATCTACTACAATAAGGTTTGCCCGACTCCGATAGGGAGGGGTGATGACGGCGGCGCGCCTTTGACTCGCATCAGTGCTTATAGTCATCACTGGTGGTCTACAAACATAATATAATTTATTTATCTGGTGTTCTTACTACCATGATGTTTGATGAATAGATTAGAATTTTCCCACACACAAAAAAAAAACATCAATCGTGTCCGACATATACCTTACACCCACCATATTTTGGATTTTGGTAAGATTTGATTTTATTTGAGTATGGTTAGTGAAGGCAATGAATGTTTTGATTTAGGTGAGGTTTTTGTAAGATTCAATTTGATTTGGATAGTGTACGGGAAGCAAGGAAAGTTTTGATTTAGTTGGGGTTTTTATAAGATTTGATTTAATTGAGTTAATTCAGGATGTGGTTTTGAGAGACTACGGACTAATGTACAAACACTAAACCTGCCATTACAACCGTAGACTCCCCTTTAATGTAAATTATGGCACCTCACCATCAAGAGCCCTATAGCCTCTCTTTAAAGCGATTTTTAAAAAGGCATGTAAAATCCTTATGTTGGTGGTGGTCCATGGAATTAAGCAAATTTCGACCCCAAAAGATCACTATGCATTTTAAAAGGGTAAACCTAATCCCTCAAAGCCCACAATTTGCACTACGATAATCTTTTTCCTAACCCCCAATCAAAGCCCACAATTTGCACTACAATAAAAAAATGTTGACGTTCTGCATTGGAGTCGTTGTAAGATAGGTCAATGGCTTCACGAAGGTGAAAATGTTATACATTATTTCAGGAACTATGACCATGTTAAATATGCCCAAAGGAGTTATCCTCCTTTTCGGGGAAAAGGCGTGACCTCAGCGGTTAAAATTATATATCAAACAGTCTGCGTGGCTCATAGGCAATCTTAGAATTAGAGTCAGATTATTCAGACAAAAAAGAAAAAAAATTGAGTCAGATTATAGGTACCTAGTTGTCTGGCTATCTTCCTCGAAAAATGGTTATTTAGCTACCAGTAGAACTGGAAATGTCGGTTCCATGAAAAAGGCTGACGATATGCACGTGTTATTGCTTGCAGTCGTGTTTTAGTCAGCCATCGTTCTAGGTATGATAGCCAATATATTACCCGCCCAAGTTCTACGACAGCTAGTCTTCTGCCACATGACATGGCTAATATTCTGATTCAAATCTCCTAATCTTGTCAAGAAGACAAGAACATATGTATTACCTTGGGAAAATAATGTTTTTCTTTGATATTGTTTTGCTTGTGCACCTTACCAAGATGTGCCTCATTTTGCAGATGTCGATGAGTGCCTTGACCCAAAAAATTGTGAAGGGACGTGCCACAATATCATTGGAGACTTCATCTGTTGTCCTCCGAGAACAAAATATGATCCCAAAAAAATGCAGTGCACCACTACCAAAAAGAAAACTCTCGTCATAGGTACCTACCTTTCAATTATTATGGAGTATATGAAAATGACAATAAGCTTATTGGCATATGGTTTTACATAGGTGTTACCATTGGGCTGGGTGCGGGCTTTGGAATGCTACTTCTTGGCTTGAGTGGAATGTCCATCTCCTATCGATGGAAAAGATGTGTCAAAAAACAACAGCGCAGGCTTTATTTCCAGAAAAACCAAGGCCTTCTATTGGAACAACTCATATTATCAGATGAAAATGCAAGTGATAGAACAATGATTTTCTCCTTAGAGGAGTTGGAGAAGGCAACAAACAACTTTGATGAAACTCGTATTGTAGGCCGTGGAGGACATGGCATGGTATACAAAGGCATCTTATGAGACCAACGTGTGGTGGCTATAAAAAAGTCAAAACTTGTTGAGGAATCTGAGATCAATCAGTTTATTAATGAGGTTGTAATCCTCTCCCAGATAAATCACCGAAATATCGTAAAGCTCTTTGGATGTTGTCTTGAAACAGAAGTGCCGCTCTTAGTATCTGATTTTATCCCTAATGGCTCTCTATTTGATGTTTTGCATGGTGAGCCAACTGGTAGACTATGTTTATCCTGGGATGATTGTTTGAGGGTTGCTCAAGAAACTGCTGGAGCTCTCTGTTATCTACATACATCTGCCTCGATATCGGTCTTTCATCGTGATGTGAAGTCCTCGAATATCTTGTTAGATGGAAATTTCACCGCTAAAGTTTCAGATTTTGGTGCTTCAAGAACAGTTCCTATTGACCAAACTCATGTTACCACAAATGTACAAGGAACATTCGGATACCTGGATCCAGAGTATTATCAAACTGGGCAACTAAATGAGAAAAGCGATGTGTATAGTTTTGGTGTGGTACTCATAGAGTTACTTACAAGAAAAGAGCCTGTTTTTAGAAGTAATTCAGGTTCAAAGCAAAACTTGTCCATCTACTTCATTACAGAGATTAAAACAAAGTCAGTAAGAGAGGTGGTAGCCACTCAAGTTCTTGAAGAAGCAAGCGAGGATGAAATTTGTATCATTGCCTCTCTTGCGGAGTCGTGTTTGCGTCTCAAGGGAGAAGAAAGGCCTACTATGAAGCAAGTGGAGAGTACATTACAATATTTGCGAACAAAAAGGTTGGCCTCATGTCATGCTGTTCAAAGGAGCGAAGAAGAAATCCAACCACTTGTCTCTAGTTTTCAACCTTTCGCCATTCATATGGATGATAAATCTCATTCAGAAGCATCTAGTTCTTTCTTCAGTTCGGGGTGAGACGTTTTTTCTTTTCTTTTTGATAATGTCCGGGGTGAGAGCTTATGTCATTCGCTTATCTGGTTCACAAGTATTTGAAGTTGTTAGTTTGCATTTCTTTTTTATCTTTGCAACTAAATAGTATTTCTTAGTAGCGGGTTTGCAGAACAATTCATTATTATATGAAGACGGGAGTAGAATAATGCCTTATTCGGCCAAACACATGTACTGCAGTCAAGAGTGTTAGATTTTTCTGTGGCTGTTTATCAGCATATTTCTTGTTGCAAGAATTGAGATAAATTTTGCTTCTCAGAGTATATTTCATGCAAGAGTTATGACAACATTTTGCCATTTTGTCTTGCTGGTGTTTGTTGTAACAATGGAACTAAAATAACCCACAGTGGTCATTTTTTCAAACATGCTGTACCGTCAATTCCACGGATGCCCCCTTCACGTCCATCCAGACAGACCCCAGGACAATTGAACGGTTCATTTTTTCTAGCACCATAGAAAAAGGTTTGCTTAAGCACAATCCAAAATCTTAACAACTTCCATTCTCTGAATACAGAAGACTGATAAATGGCAGGAAAAACAAAGCACATGTAATTGTGATTTGTGCACCGTCAACCCATAGGTGTATGGCCTTGGCATGGGTAAAACAAGGTGAAGAAGACAAACCTGCTTCATCGACAAGGTTCCAGTGCATATTATCTTTTCATTTTTATGGAATGCCATCCGGCAAGCTTTGTTGATTAGATAAAATAGTTATATCGTTGAAGAACATAGCAAAAATGAAGCTAGGGGATTCAAGTCCCAGATACGAGAATTTTGCAACCCAAAAGGCAATACAGATCACATCATCAAACAGCAAATAACAAGCAGGGTACAACATAGGCAGATAGTAAATCAATCTTTTGAAATCTCCACAGTTCACTTGTTCAACAGATTAAACATGATTCAAGTCACAATGCCAGGTAATTGCACTTAAGAAGATCTGTCAAGCGCTCTGTTACCATTAACCGACACATTTCCCTATTTGCTCCGAGTATAATACGGTCTCATTGCTAAACAAAAGGCGATCAGTTCTCATACTTCGGGTCTGCCATCACAAAGTGGTACGCGATGACCAACACAAAGATGAAGATCCCCAGGAAGTTGGTGAAGAAACCCAAGTCTTGATCGTCAAACATCTGCAGAAAACATTGGCAAACAAAGGATAGTTAAGATGTGAAAACAGGCAATCCATGATGATAATCAAATCTACTGGTTGCCACTTGTCAGAAGTATATGCCATGGAAGCAAAGGCTAAAGTACAACATACAAACAGAGGTTATAAACGAGTTGTGTGTGTAGTGTCGGAAAGGAGGGCAAGAAGCAGCAAGAAGCTACTATAGGATTATGGTGATAGGTTGTCAATACAAAACGCAGCAAGTCAAACATGTGGCAAAGCCCTGCTTAACCATCATATGGTCCTGATAATTCCAAACAAAGATCTCTGAGCTCTGGGGCATGTTCCAACAAATCTAATTTGATGACAGATTGGGATGTCACCAAGTCAGCATCACTCTGACTCCACTTTCTCCAAAAAGATACGTAGGAATAGCAAATAAACTGGGGTTAAGTGCAGTCCACTTTTATCATGATATGCATTGATTAAGGAACCTTGCATGTCCAAAATACAAATTAGGCCATCCATGTACCTGACATGGGAAGGGTGTCCTATGCCTACTGTAGTTCAGGGATGAGTCGTGGAAGATGGGAGACTAGCTAGATAAACTTTTAGTGGTGTAGAGCTATGAAGAGCATACTGCTACTGATGTATAGAGCTAGATTACATAAGATGGTGCGACTGAACCTGCACTACTGTGGGCATGCTGCAAAATCTAATAATTCAGGGCTACCAATATCTAGAGAAAGTTTCAAATGAAAGCAAGACAGAAAGATGGAAGATAACAGAAACAAAATTTCGATAACCAGATCCAGTGCAACACATGAATGAAGGTGAAATTTAGTTAACTGCTGTACAAGAGCACTATCTCTGCAGTGTAATAGAACATGTAGGAAACGTGCAATGATAGCTATACAGAGAAACACACATAACACGGTCTTCCGGGTGCACCAATTCATGGGTCTTCATATCTTCATTACCCTTCCCAAGTTTCTACTGCCAAGAGAACTCTTCTTGTATGCAAGGGTTTGTGTGATCATATTATCTATCAACATGTACAAATTCAGCTCCTGAGCTGTTCACTCAACATAGCTTAATCTGCTCCGTGGGTTGCATAATCTTCTTACGGCTAAAACCGGAGAATTACTTTAAAAATTCATCCTAAAAGGATATCAGGCTACTGCATCTGGCGCCTGAACCTGACCAAGCGGATTACGTTCACTCACCTATGGCATGCCACACCCACCGGGTGATCCTCCAAAGAGCACCATAACAATTACCCTAAACCTACGAACAAAATCCAACAAAAGGGGCAGAGTGGACTGAGCCCGAGCCATTTCCTGCCGGAATTCCGGAATCAAATCGAACGAGATCTCACGGGATGCAAAGCTGATCCAGCCACGAGATCGCGGCAGAGGAGCCGCGTCACTCAGTCACCCCCTTGTGACTCCACTACGGATCCCGCCCCAAATCGAACGGATCTGCCGGATACCACGACGAGGAAGACAGAAGAAGCTGCGGCGTGATGGGCAGGAACTCTTCGCGCGAGCAAAAATTTGCTGTGCGATCTGAGAGAAGAGAGCAGGTGAGACGGAGGGAGAGGACCGCACCTTGCCGGCCGCCGCGCGGATCTGTAGGGAGACTTGGCGCGCTCGCGGTCACGCTCGCCGTCGTCGCCGCGTCGTTGGTCCTGGCTGCCGAGTGCACTGCGCTGAAACTGCCGAGTTGCGGGGAGGAAGAGCAGAAGAAGACGTGGGCCGGGGTTACAGGTCTTTGTGACGACTCCGCGATTACTGGGCCGGCTGGGTTCATCTGGGCTTAAGGCACTGTGTATTTGTAGCCCATGCGACTTTGGGGAGTAATGTCAACGCTCCAGTGCTGCGAGAACACCCCGTCAAAAAAAAAAACTGTGCTGTGAGAACAAGTCGCGCATTCTCGGCTCCAGTGCTTGCCGGGGACGAGCGAGGCGAACGACCGACCGACCGACCGCGCGCGACGGCGACGTCGGCGAGGGGGCGAAGCGATCTGATCGCCGCGCGCCGCCTCCTTCTCCGGTGAGCGACCCAGATCTTCTCCTTCGCGCCGTGATTTGCATGTTTTACCCTCTTCTCCTTGATAGTTTTTGTTCGCGCCGCCGCCGATTTGATGCGCATTGGTTTGTTTCAGTTTCAGGGATGGCCTGCACAACAATAAGCTGGTATCTGATTGGGAAGTGGGGAATACCAGCAATGTTCTCCTTGCTACATGGCCTATGGAACCATGTGTTCAGCAAGACAGAGTTCCGTGTGCTCATCCTTGGAGTCCATAAGGCTGGGAAGACGGTAAATTCATCTCAAACTTATGTTTACATGTATGAAGTATTGAGCCAGCTATCTCCCTTATCGTGTCAGCGTCCCTCTGTTGAGGATTGACTCTATTTGTACTCTATTTTATTAGATTCATACCAAAAGTTGGCATGCTTCCAGTAATGAATATGCAGACCTTGCTAGAAAAGTTGAAGTCAATCTATTTGAAAGGAGAAGGGCTTCCACATGATCGTATTGGTCCAACTGTGGGGCTTAATATTAGACGTATTGAAGATGCAAATGTAAAACTTGTTTTCTGGGATCTGGGAGGTCAGGTATGGTTTCTTGTGCTATTGACCAAAATTTGTGGCCGACAAGCTATTCTATGAAATTTCTCCATTCGTCATTCAGGACTATTTTAATTTCATCAAAGATAGGTTGATATTTGCTAATTCTCCGGCCTCCATTTTCATTAACGGAGATCAAAATCATGAAATCTGGAAATAGAGAGATCTTGCTCGAGAAGATTAATTGCAACCATAGTAGAGCTGCACATGTTGTATCTAATTTTGCTAGAACCGGACAATACACTAATGCTTGGTTGCACTGGTTAATGGATTGCATTTCACTGCTTTCTAAACCTTTAGCTGACCAATAAAGATCCCATTCCCATGTAAGGAAAAAAAAGGAACTAATTGATGTTAAGATCAATGCATTTGTACTTTCTTTTTTTTATGATCTTACTTTAATACCTGGAGATAGAATACACTTCATTTTGCAACCAAAGTACCTGGATTAGATAAGTGACAATTGTCGGTCAGTTTTCAACTTTTCATCCCTTATTTAGAAGCCTCAAAAGTTTCCTCTGGACATGCAAATTAGTTGAACATTAGAGTTGATGCTTATACTGAAGGCATGTAACCATCATGTTTATAAGTTTTTTCACGTTTATGGCAAAACTGCAGCAAATGCTTATCTTAAGTAAGACCTTATACTTGATACTACAGAGATCCTGGTCTACGTTCGTGATCATGTACCTAATATTTTTATGGAAGGTTCTCTCTTACTACTACTGCTGTCTGATGTACTTTCAGCCTTTTAAGAACATAAGCTTTGGTAATACTGAATTGACAAGTTAGACCTTTCCCATTATGTGGTTTAAGTTTTGCTTAAGGAAGCATACTAAACTGTAGTTATGACCTTCACTTTGTGAAAGCTAACAGGCAAAATAAACTTCATTCCAAAATTCCACGAAGCCTACAATGTAGATAGCATTCTTTTTCTAGACATTGCAAATTCTAATGCTAATTACATGTTTTTGACAGCCTGGCCTAAGAACTATATGGGAGAAATATTATGACGAGGCTCATGCTATAGTATATGTTATCGACTCTGCCTCCGCATCGACATTTGAAGATGCCAAATCTGCTCTTGGTAAGTTGCTTCTGTTTCTTTCGTCACAAAACATTCGTGTAACTTGTGATGTAACTGTATGTTCTAGTAAAGTCTTTCATAGGTCTGGAAAAGTTAGGATCATTACTGGAGTGAATGGTGACTCAAACATTTTTGTTGCAGAGAAAGTACTTCGTCACGAGGATCTGCAAGAGGCGCCACTACTCATATTTGCCAACAAACAGGTTGAGTTCTATACACTATACTTAAATTACCTTACAAAACTCGATGCTTTCACTCTGAACTGAAAACTGCAATTGCTTGGATGAAAATTGGTACTTCTGGGAAAATTCCTTTCCATGTGCATACAATGCACAGCTGTAAACCAACCTACAGCTGTTTAAGTGTCAGAGGATGTCAATTTCCATGCTCCCTAGGTTTTGAATACACATCATGTAGAGCTCAGAGTATGGAAGACGAGAAACATACTTTAACCATGTGCATGCGCATAACTGAAGTTGTTCAAGAATTGACGCATTCTTATCGTCCTTGATGATATTCACATTTTGAAGACGAGAGACATGTTGTGGAAATAAATAATTGTCCATCTTATTCCTTGAAGGACTGGAGTATCACCAAAGATTTAGCCATGGACCGGGGTGTGTGGAAATTAGCTATCCACGTGCCAGAACCATGACTTGGTTTCTATATCTTATGGGTTTCAACTCTAGCCTACCCCAACTTGTTTGGGACTGAAAGGCTTTGTTGTTGTTGTTGTTGTTGTTGTTGTTGTCCATATTATTCCTTTGAGTCCTCTGCAAGTTCATTTCATCTTGATATGTTGCTTTTAGCCATTTTCCTCATGCCTCTTGTATTTTCATGTTTGGATGCTCCTCTCAACAGGATTTACCAGCAGCTGTCAGAGAAGAAGAATTGGACAGACATCTTCACCTTAAAGAGTTTGACGAGAGGCCATATATGTTTGTGGCGGGATCTGCGTTTGATGGGTAAGTAGAGCAATACCTTTCCCAAGCTTATTTGCCTCATACTGAAAGATGATCCATTATTATGCATATTTCTACTAATTTCTTCACAAGATGGAGATTCAGTGATTCAGTTTAGGCTGGCAACTGCACCGCTTAACTCATTCTTATTTAAATATACATCGCTTAATATTTTTTTCTTCTATGAATGTGTAATAGTCAAGGATATCATTGAACTAGCCACTTGGAAGTCTTTGCTTCTTGACCAGTAGACATGAATAAAGGTGTGCAGACCTCTTTGGTTTTATGACCTTTATGGCAGGACGGGGATCAAACTGGGTATCGAGTGGTTGGTAGAAGAAATGGGAAAGGGCAGGCGCACCGAGGCTGAGGGCACGCACCAACACATATGCGAAGATTTAGCACCATGACTCAAACTCTGGCACCTTTGATTTTCAGAAGCACAAAGCATTTGAGGACGCTGGCTGATGTCGTTGATCTCGTGTATACGCACTTTAGTACAATGTCATGATCAGTTGAAGCCCATCGTCATCCTCACTCGGCTATAGCCCCAGAACAAAATGCCTTAGATGTGGCTCTTGGAGCAGTACTTGCAGTAGGAATTCTGTTGTAGCGATGCCAGAAACGATTGTGTTACTCGTCCAGATTCGTGTTCATATGATCTTCCTTTTTCTTGAAGCATGATTACATGCTGGGTGGCAATGTTGAGCATGTGCTTTGTACTCCCACCATTCACAAGTATAAGGATGTTTTAGCTCTTTTCTGAATCATTTGTATATAGATATGTTTTGGTGTTCACAGATATAAGATGTTTTAGCTCTTTTCTGAATCATTTGTATATAGATATGTTTTGGTGTGTTTGTTCACTCGTTTCAGTCCGTATGTACATATTCTTGAAGCATGAACATGCTGAGTGAGTACTCCCTCTGTTCACAAATACGAGATGTTTTAGCTTTTTTCTGAATCATTTGTATAGACATGCTTTGGTGTGTTTGTTCACTCATTTTGGTCCGTATGTAGTCCATATTGAAATATCTAAAACATTATATATTTGTGAGAGGGAGTACGTCTAGTTTTGTCCACAGAAAAAGAATGCATTTCCGAAGTGAGACAGTTTCAGTTTGTAATTGCCAGATGAACAAGAAATTTATTCATTTCTCAGAATACAAACACCATCATGTATATTCCGCATATCGCAGAAGGAAAATATGACACTAAAAGAAAGTTAAGCTAGAGGAGCAGAGTGATGTTGGGATCCCACTATAGAGTTACAATACATGTCACTCTGTCCAAGCTTCAAGTCGGTCCAAGATAATTGCACAAGGAACAGGTGGGAAATGCCTTTGGAATTGTACAATGTCCTCATAGACGAGCTACATACGAGTTGGCCTGCGTCACATATCTCACCCACCTGTATGGATTGTATGTTTTGGATTTCTTCGCTATCTGAAGATATCTGACCTGCAGAGGCGAAGGGAACAGTTCAGTCGTGTTCAGGAAGCATAAAAGCTACATGGAGCAACTAGCTGTTCAAACACACCTAATAACAGAACAGCTAAATCATACTACCTACTTGTCGCTCAAACGGATGTATCTAGCACAAAGATCGCATACTTGGCAGCAGATGGTCTTACCTGCAACTTTGAAGCATTGTACATAGGTATAGTGAAATTCATGTTTACTGGCCCGGCTTCCTTTGTGAGATTTCCTGCATTCCAGAAAGATGCGTGTCACAAAAAATGCAGTATAGCAGGCAAGCCACTCAGAGCATAGACAAGGCATGCCAAAGACAAATGCATACCATGTGACTCCTGGGAAAATGTGAGTTTTGCACGAAGGGTATGCTCAGAACCGCCAACAATCTGCCAAAAGTTAAAATTGTTCAGCAAAGCACAGCAAATTGGCTAACGAATTCAGGTTTGCATTGCATGTAATCATCTTCAAATAGGGCGTGCATATAATAGAGCTCAAACAAGATCAAAGAAAAAATTAAATCCTTTTTGGAACTTGCCTTCTTTAGATTCCACTCCAGTCTCCTAGTTCCTTCTTTAAAATCCGTTGTCTGTCCAACTGCTCCAGCTTCCAGTTCAAAACTTGCCCTACAAAGTAATCCATAACGCATCAGAAGAAGAAGATAATGTTTCGCTTTGTATCAACTAAAAAGAACAAAATAAATCTGCAACTGACCTCATTGTGTAAGAGGGCACTGGCATTTGTACTGTGATTGTGTTGGCAGTCACATTCGCAGGAAAGTCTGCCCGTATTTTCAATAGAACTTCAGCCTGTGTAACATAAATCAAGATCTTGAATGGAGATACACCAATGTAGAAATATTAATTTATCAGCCTCAAAAACACAAAATACCTTACCCGAGATGGACCAGCTTCTTCAATTAGTGCGGTGACACGGAAGGGCGGCTTAAATTCTTGAGTCATCCGGTAGTTCATCACTGGAAATTCTCCATCAGGTGGTATCTGCTCATTGGTAAATATGATTGTAAAATTTTGCTGCTGTGCTTATTTGGAGAAAAAAAAGGAAGAAATTCATATCAGTAGTACTTACTAAATGCAGAGTTCTGTCAATGTCAAAACTGTCAAGCTGCACTGACTCATGGAAGTTACAATCATCAAGAACAACTGATCCTCCTCCAGAAGAACTTCTGTAATCTGGTATCAAGCATTTGTAGTATTGTTAATCCATAAGATGTAAGAAAATAAAATGATGGTAAGCAGATCAAATTTACATGATAGCAACAGCACATCAAACTCACTTTGTTCAAGTGGTAAAAAGTTTTTTTGGTGAAGAACTGAAGATAGGAATTGTACGATAAGACAAAATGCAAATAGAAGGACTCCACTGACATTAATGGTTGAATGTACCCATTGAATAACCCATCAAGCAAAAAATGTAACACGTTTTCAACACTATGAGCACAAAATCAAAGAACAGTGAAGAAACATAAAATTCAGGTCATGTTTATAGATATCCGGAAGTCCACAAAAATAGTAGTACACCATTTTCCTAAGTTGGGTAATAAAGGAAGAAAAGTTAACAGACATACCATGTGTAGAAGAGCTATTCTTTCCAATGCCTAAATCCTCATTCAGAGCTAGGCGGATTTCTGGATTTCCACTAAGGTAACTTTTCATTTGGATGGTTCCATCAATCTCAGAGGTAAGTATATAACCCTGTATAATGAAATTTCAGATAGAAGGTAGTAAGTACATGGAAGTACTAGTGTTGCATTAGAACAAAGCATGTATTCATCCTAGTTATATGACACAAGACAAACAAAAGGAACTGCCATTTAACTACTCAGGAGTAGGTTGATAATATGTGGTGCCTCACAAAGTGCAAATATCCCATTCGAGCTATTCAGAACCAAAAGGTAATATGGTCCCTATCCCATTGATTTGGAATTTTACAGTAAGGGGCAACAACATAGCATCTTATGCATGTCCAATTTTAAGTTGTAAACGCGGAGATACTAGTGGGATAAGAAACTGAATAATAAAGGAGCAAATTTTGACAGTAAGGCAAATCAACTAACTACGTGCAGCAAGTTGAACTACTTAGTAATCACTATTAATACTACAGAACAGCAACATGTTTGAGATTTCAGGTCAGGAAGAAGAAAAGGAAAAACAGCAACAAGGCATGTGTATATCAGAACTTACACTAGAGCTGAATGTCACACTTATTTTCTCAATGATATCAACAAAAATTTCCTCCCTCTTTTTCCCACCTGGCTCATTAGCAACAACTGATTTTGTCACAGCTGTACCCGGCATCCGCTTTGTGCCTTGCTGCATTAGACAATTTGTCAAATGAAACTATGAGATTAACAGAGTAAAATGGTGAGCAGCACACTGCTTGGTCAAGTGAGACCCTAAAGCCATGTTTTCTTGGGATAATAGGGAGAGGTTTTACCATGAACATAGCAGCAGGACCAAGTGGTGGCAACCGTCCAGCATCAACCATGATTGGCTCATTAAATATGTACGACTTCAGAGCCTCGGTAGAAGTTGTTTGTGGGTATCCGAAGTCCTAATTACACAATTCAACACATAAATAATGACATAGTTCTACCAGAAGATGATAACATTGTGTTTTGTCCTAAACAGATGAATCACATTAGCCACTTCAAAACCACACCAACTGCTTGATAAACACACATTAAAATTTGCTAGTGGACCAAAAACATGGTCAGAACAGGTTGCGGTTAATATTGTATGAAGAAAGGTAGTGTGGACTGCGGGGTACTTACGATAACTTCATCAAGCAACTCGTACACTAAAATGAAATTCTTCCTCAGGGAATCTTCATTTAGAACACCGAGATAGTCTTTGGTAACACGTGCGATCCTTTGCAGAAGTTCCAAGAGAAGCGACGGCGAGATATTGACCATTGTGGTTACCACAAAAAATAATCCCGCGACTTTGACATGGACATAATTAACCCCATCGATATTCTGTCATTTACAAAATGTAGAAAATGCCACATATCAGATCAAGTGGCAAAGAAATGGGTGAATCGACAGACAGAGGAATGCAATCATTGTTGTCTCTTCCATACACATAGGTAACACTCACTCCTTCACTTTATCAAGCAGATCCTCCAAGGCAAGCTTCATGCGCATTTGATATGGAACTAACAATGCATCATGTTATAAACCTTCTCACTACCAAAAGAACCATAATGGAGAACATGCACTAAAAGCTTCCTTCCTGATGAGCTTAGTCCCCACTTCCCAGACCTCCTACACAGTTGAAGAGTTGCTGGAGGAGGGACTAATCATTTTATTTTCTCAGTCCATCTAAAGCATTTGCCTTAGGAACTACTTACACAGGAATGCAGATGCACCCTATGCACCTAACCAAATGCTCAATTATCGTGAAAGGAATTAACATATTGGACGCACAATGATTCCAAACAGAACCAGCGATCTGTAAGCTCACGTTCTATCTGGAAGTCGGTGATGCTATTAAGCTTCTCAACACATATTCGACAACCCATAATAAACATAGCTAATCAGCCTATCACTTCAACGTAACACCACAACTCAGCACCCAAAAACCTCGAAATTAGGATGGTTTATCAGATTGCCCAGTATGAATAACAAGAGGCAAGCAGGGAGAGGGGAGCAGATGCATACGAACACTGGAGGCGCCTCCTCGGCCTCGTCCTCGTTCCAGAACTTGACCTTCCGGAAGAAGATCTCCGCGCTGCCCTTGGGCACCTCGCCGCGATCTGCATCCCGCCCACCCGCCAACATCCCCACCCCAAATCAGCGGCAGGTCACGACAAATTCTGCGAATGGAACGAGGGGGCAGGATCCAGATCTTACAGTCGCGGAAGACGATGTGGTCGCCGCGCTGCGACAGCACGAAGAACTGCGAGATCATCTCTCCCCCGCGCGCCCTCCTCTGCCTCGCCGGCCTCCGGCTCCCCCCTCCTCAGGCAACGTGTCCCGTGGCTGTGACGTGACGCCGCGGCGGTTCGAGGAACAGGCAGCGTGAACGAGCACGGGGAGGTGGAGACGAGGGGGGAGAAGACGCCGACGAGGCCCGCGCGCAGCGGCACGGGACGCTGGATCAAGCGATCGCGGGCGTTGGTTTCTGATCGGACGGCGGCTGACTGGCCACGAGTTTTTTTTTTCTTATCTCGGCCAGATGGATTTTATCGTCTTGTCTTGTGCGCAACCGCTGGCAGATCAGGCATCAAACTGAAACATTTGCTGTGTTGAGTGTTTATAGGGAAAACGAACTGGATTCTGTTAAAAAAAAATTAACTGAATTTAGTACTCCCTTCGTCCCATATAAGAGTCAAAAACGCTCTTTAACAGAGGGAGTAAATATGAAAAACAAGAAAACCAAATCCTGTAAGTGTCACAAGCATAGTTGCGCATAGAGCAGTAGATTGCAATATTGCAAATGGATTTGGACCTTTCCTTTTCCAAGTATGATGCACATGCAAATAATCACCATCATGCATAAAAATGCACCATAGCTACAATGGCGATCTCCCACCCCCACCCCCACCAACACCCCACCTCCACCTAGCTACACTGGTGATCTCTAATCTTGGAGCCGATGGAGGGCCTTCTCCATTGGGACTTCTCCCCCGGTCTTGCAGTTTTGGATCAGGTGCGTCAACGGTTTGGCTCCACGATTCACTTCTCCTCCTCGGGCTTTTGATGGGAGAACATTTCGGTTCTCGGTTGCTTCTAACAAGGTTGGGCATTTCATATATGGCCTCAAGGATAGGATTTGGCCGGACTTTATTTGCCATTTTCAACTATTCCGTCCTGGTATTCTTGGTCCTTTCATTCAGAGTTCTTTGTGGCATGCTGACGCTTAGATTCCTGAGATTTCTGCTCGTTCTTCGATTGCGATAAAGCCAAATTTGTATTTCTTAATTCGGGATCATGAAGTTGAGCCAATTTCCTATGAGCTTTCCAAATTTGGTCTCCAGAGGGATGTTCATCACAGGTCTCGGTCGGAGCCACTACCGGAATCCTCACCGGCGGCGACCGGCAATTCTTTGGACCACACACCCGGTCCCGTTTTGGGTAAGGAGCCATTCATGGAATCATGCCATAATTCACTACACTTTAGGCTGGTCTTTAGCACATTTCAATCAGCATTTAATGACACCTTTAGGAATCATAATTGGCGTTTTGAAGGTTGACGGTTTAAGAGGGAAAATTGGAACTCCTTGCCACAATTCTTGCTTCATCATATTTTGGACTTTCAGAAAGTGGGCTACTCTGACCAAAGAATTGCTGAAATCTGGGACCTTCATATTGTACCCTCATCAAGCTTTATCTATGAAAGGCTCAATTTATGCTCCAATTGTGGTGATGTTGGACACCTTGCCGCCCAATGCCCTGGTACGTACTACATGATTTGTTATGACTGTATCTGCACGTGTCAATCTACATCGCCTCGTGACTCCACACAATGTTCCCCACATAATAAGCCGGTCTGCTCCTTCCATGGGTCCTTAACCCACCCTTTTTTCGACTGCCCAACCCATATGAAATGTGCCAAATGCAATCTATTGGGTCATCATACGACAATTGCAGAGATCCGCCCTTCATCTGATGTGGAAGCCCAAAGTCCATTTGGATATGGCCTGCTCATCTAATTCGAGTAGTTATGGATACTTCTCAAAATCTCTCCACGAAATTCTCGGTACCACCTCTTAAGGATTACTTGGAGAAACATTGGATATCATGGATGATTTGCCATACTCCTTCCAAGGATAAACATATGTAGCACAGGCAAGTAAAGCAGAATATGGTCAATTCTGGGTCTCCGCACCATCAGATCAATCAACATCAAAGCAATTATTCGCCTGCCAACTTACCAGCCTACCACCGCAAATGCTCGTCTACCGTCTGATGCACTTTTTGTGGATTCTTGGAACACGCGGCAACACCCTGCTTCCGTCTATTCCATTCTCAGCAAGGGGTCTGGGTCCCCAAGGGTGGGTGTGCTGCTGCCGATTCGCATTCTTCCATTGTGCGCTCCCCTGCTCTGCTCTCGAAACCTCCACCTGCATCGGTCATGGAGAACTTCCCTCTCAACTTCATCCCCTACCTCCCGCAGGGCATGACGGTTGATCTAGGCCCGGCCGATCAAAAGATGCGTGGTGACATGGTGGTCAGTCCGGTTCCCTGCTACTTCTTCAGCTTGCGTTGGTTTTTCCCTTGAAGAGGAAAGGGTGATGCAACAAAGTAGAGATAAGTATTTCCCTCAGTTTGAGAAACAAGGTATCAATCCAGTAGGAGAAGAACGCACAAATCACCAATACCTACACAAACAGTCAAACAACTTACACCCAACGCGATAAAGGGGTTGTCAACCCCTTCACGGTTACTTGCAAAAGTGAGATCTGATAGAGATAGATAAACAAAAGATAGAATATTTTTGGGTTTTTTGGTTTATAGATCTGAAATAAAAGATTGCAAAATAGTAGATCGGAAACTAATATGATGGAAAATAGTAGATCGAAAACTAATATGATGGAAAATACACCCGGGGCAATAGGTTTCACTAGAGGCTTCTCCCATGAAGGCAAATAATACGGTGGGTGAACAAATTACTGTCGAGCAATTAATAGAAAAGTGCAAAGTTATTACGATATCCAAGGCAATGATTATGCAATATAGGCATCACGTCTGTATCAAGTAGACCGACTCCTACCTGCATCTACTATTGTTACTCCACACATTGACCGACTCCTGCCTGCATCTAGAGTATTAAGTTCATAAAGAATAGAATAACATATTAAGTAAGATGACATGACGTAGATGAATAAACTCAAGCAATATGATGTAAACCCCATCTTTTTATCCTCGATGGCAACAATACAATACGTGCCTCGCTAGCCCTACTTTGCCACTGGGTGAGGACACCACAAGATTGAACCCAAAGCTAAGCACCTCTCCCATTGCAAGAAAAACCAATCTAGTTGGCCAAACCAAACCGATAATTCGAAGATAAATACAAAGATACCAAATCATGCATATAAGAATTTAGAGAGATTCAAATAATATTCATAGATAAGCTGATCATAAATCCACAATTCATCGGATCTCGACAAACACACCGCAAAAGAAGATTACATCGGATAGATCTCCAAAAACATCGAGGAGAACATGGTATTGAGAATCAAAGAGAGAGAAGAAGCCATCTAGCTACTAGCTATGGACCTGTAGGTCTGTGGTGAACTACTCACGCTTCATCAGAAGGGCAATAGAGTTGATGTAGATGCCCTCCATGATCGAATCCCCCTCCGGCAGGATGCTGGAAAAGGCCCCTAGATGGGATCTCACGGGAATAGAAGGTTGCGGCGGTGGAGAAGTGTTTTTCGTGGATGCGTTTGAGGGTTTGGGAATATTTGCAAATATATAGGAGGAAGATCTAGGTCAGGGGGTCACTAAGGGGCCCACAAGGTAGGGGGGGCGCGCCCTCCACCCTTGTCGCCACCTCGTGGCTATTCAGACTTGCACTCCAAGTCTCCCGGGTGTCTTCTGGTCCAAGAAAAATCATCGTGAAGTTTTATTCTGTTTGGACTCCGTTTAGTATTCCTTTTCTGCAAAGCTAAAAAGCAAGGAAAATAGAAACTGGCACTGGGCCCTAGGTTAATAGGTTAGTCCCAAAAATATTATAAAATAACATATTAATGCATATAAAACATCCAAAACATATAATATAGTAGCATGGAACAATAAAAAATTATAGATACGTTGGAGAAGTATCAAGCATCCCCAAGCTTAATTCCTGCTCGTCCTCGAGTAGGTAAATGATAAAAACAGAATTTTTAATGTGGAATGCTACCTAACATATTGTGGCATGAATGTTCAGATCTGAAAGATTCAAAACAAAAGTTTAATATTGACATAAAAACAATAATACTTCAAGCATACTAACAAGGCAATAATGTCTTCTCAAAATAACATGGCCAAAGAAAGCTTATCCCTACAAAATAATATAGTCTGGCTATGCTCCATCTTCATCACACAACCTCCACCCCCACCTATATATATGAGAGGAGGGAGAGGGGCAACACACACCACGATCCCCAAGCCGTATGTGGCGCCCCACTCCCTCCAGTTCATCCTCGGTCATAGTTTTCGTAGTGCTCTGTGAAGCCCTACGGAGATAGTAGCACCAACACCGTCACCACACCATCATGCTGCCAGAACTCATCTACTACTTTGTCCATCTTACTGGATCAAGAAGGCAAGGACGTCAACGAGCTGAACGTGTGCTGAGCGCGGAGGTGTCATACGTTCGGTACTTGATCAGGACGGATCATGAAGGTGCACGACTACATCAACTGCGTTGACAAACGCTCCCGCTTAACGGTCTACGAGGGTACTGTCATGGTACTAAGTCTGATAGTAAGAGTAGGGGGTACATATGAGGAGGCAAGGCCCTAG
The DNA here is from genome assembly GCF_018294505.1 of Triticum aestivum. Classification (NCBI taxonomy): domain Eukaryota; kingdom Viridiplantae; phylum Streptophyta; class Magnoliopsida; order Poales; family Poaceae; genus Triticum; species Triticum aestivum. The sequence continues at coordinate 174,430,701 of NC_057798.1, forward strand.
CTACGGTGAGGTTGTACACACGAGTTTACGAGTTCAGGCCCCTCTCGGAGGAGGTAAAAGCCCCACGTCTCGGTGCCTTGAGGCGGTCGACTGGAATATGGATGTGTGTGTTACAGGGGGTGCGAACCCTTGTGCCAGAGGAGGGTTGGCTTATATAGAGTGCGCCAGGACCCCAGCCATCCCCCGTTACAGGGTTCAATGTACATTAAGACAGGGCGTTACTGGTAACGCCAGCTATAAAGAGCTATTAATGATCTTTAAGACTACGGAGTGAACGCCTGACCGTTGCCATCCTGAGTGACTCTAGGTCTTCTGCACTCTGAGTGGTTTCTTGTATGGTCGAGTGACTTTATCTTGGTCGAATGGAATTGGGGTATCCGAGTGAGGTAATTGGTCGAGTGGATTGCACTCCAAAGTTACTTCAGTCGGTATCTCTTGTTACACTCTGTATGTTCTTGATTCTAGGGTACTGACCTTGGGTAGGGCGTCTAGGTCAGGCCTGTGACCCTACCCTAGGTCCATGGCATCGTCATTAGCCCCCAAATGGCTTGAGATCTGAATGAAAAGAGAGTTGAAGTTGATCCCGACCCAATTTTTATGCTTCGTAGGCATTCTTCCTGAGTCTGGGAATCATGTTGAAACTTCAACTTTATTTCAGTCGCCTTGATCGATTCAGAGATCGTCGAGTGAACTATACTGGAAGTCTTCGAGTGTTGATATGGTACGAAATCTTCGGCGCGATTGGTTACTCTACGGTTCCCGGATCTCACGGGATTCAAAACTTAGGGGAAGCGCGCGGGACGGAGCGCGCCGCAGTAAACGGGGTGGATAGACAGGGGCGTCTCAATTCTTGTGCCACCTTTTTTGCCACGTATCGGGCGTGCGACTATTGTGGGATGATTGGATTGCTTGGGCCCACGAGTCAGCCACTCGGAAGCATGCCCATAAAAGGTGTCGAGGCCGATGCATTTGCACAATGCGCCTTATTCTCCTTCTTCCTCCTCTAATTCTCCACCGCACCCTCCTCCACTCTTGACGCTACCGCCCCGCCCGCGCGTAGTCCGCCGCAATGGTTAAGGACAAGACGGCGGCCCTGGAGCGTGCGAACAAGGCGACAGCGATGGCGAAGGGCAAGAAGAGGAGTCGGGGGGTCGTCGTCGAGGTCCGGATTGCAGCCGGGATAGATCTGGGGGATCTGGCCGCCGCAGGCTTGGTTGCTGACGGGTCTTGGAGGTTGCCGGGGAACGAGATCTAGCCTCAGCCGCAGGAGGGTGAGTGCGTCCTCCTTGCAACTCATGTTGACCGTGGTTTCACTCTGCCTTCGCATCCTTTTTTCCGGGGTCTCTTGAACTTTTTTGGTGCCCAACTTCACCATTTCTCTCCCAACACTATCACATACCTCGCTGCGTATGTTTCTTTGTGTGAAAACTTCTTGGGTTGTCGACCGCATTGGGGTCTATTCAAACACATCTTTACCTGACGTTCCCAATCTATGAAGAAGGTGAATCCGACTGATGAGAGGACGCACGTGATCCAAATGTGCGGGGGTTTAGGGATTCAGATGAGGGTTATGAGTACTTTCCCCCCTATGACTCTTCCTGAGTCGGTTAGGGAATGGCAGTCGACCTGGTTCTACTGCCAAGATATTCTGACCCCTGGTCAGTCGACCAGACTTCCTCCCTTCACCATGGATCGAGTCCGCCAACCCTCTTCATTGACCATGACTTCAACAGAGATAATAGAGGTGTCCATGCTAGTCGAGCGGGTGGTCCAATTGGTCCGTGACAGTGTGACTGGCATGGATTTGTTGGAGGTGTTTCTCAATCGACGCATCCAGCCCCTCCAAGCTCGCGATCATCCAATGTGGATGTACTCAGGCACCAAGACACCGCTCGGGTCCACCCAGAGGAGGTAGCGGATGATACGGTGGCACAGTGGCTGCAGAGCATCACTGGAAACAAAGATAACCCCAGGGGGTCTAGAAGAGTTGCACCATTCGACACGAAAATGAGCCGGACAAGGTCTGATCCTTATTGCCGAGTGTCTTTTCATTCTGATTTGCAACTATCCTTGAATCTGATTGATGCCTGTTTAACTTCTTGCCTTGTAGATTTATACTGAGATGTATTCGATGCCAAACGGGGAGCAAGTCCAGGAGGGAACGGAGAGCGCGGATGAGAGTGCCGACTGGCAATCTCCTGACGATGATGAGGAGGAGAGTGATGAGTCGGACGATGGTGAAGAAGTCGACTCACCATCTCGCACAGAACGCCAATCCAAACAGTCTCACGACCCTGCAGGTGGGCGTAGCAAGGCAGCTCCTCCAAGTGCACAAGTGCAAAAACGCACTCGGACTTCATCTCCGGAACCGTCTAAAAAGGTCGCCAAGCAGCCCAAGGTCGCCACTTCAAAGATCGGAAGACCTTGCCCAAGATCAAGATGGACGTTCTCGTCGCTTTTGCGTAAGTGTTTTGTTCTTCTCCATGTTACCGTCAACTCATTCCTCTGCTTGACCGAGTGGGTTCTGAATCTTTTCAGTGCTGCGACTTCTGGGACCTCCACGGACATTGACAAGGACCAAAATGATGAGGAAATTGAAGACGCGACCACTTCCAAAGTGGGTATAATTCTACAATCTCGTGCTTATTCTATCGGTTGAACTGTCGGTCGACTGAAATCTTATGGTCGAGTCTTGTGCAGCACCACAAGATGTCATTGAACTTCCAGACGACGACAAAGAAGTGCCTCAGAAGATTGCGGGAAGAAAAGGCAGGACTTCGAGCAGGAGAGCGCCTGCCAGCAAGGTACCTCAGTCGACATCAGCGCCAAAAACAGTGACCCCGCAATCCGGAGATCCAATTCGGGCCTCTGTTTCTTTTTCCAATCCTGTGTCGACTGACCGTCCTTCGGCGTCGATCGCTCAAGTCCCTGCTCCGTCCGTGCAACTCCATGCCTCAGATCCTCTGGCTACTCCAACTGTTCCACCAACTCTGCTCTTTGTCACCCATCATGTCCCAGAGGACCCGGTCAGTGCTGCTAAGGAAGCTATGCGCCAAGCAAGTTTGGTGATGGATCAAATGAAGGTGGTGCACGAGGCCAGCAAGGCTGCCTACGATGCTAGCTCTGCTCTTCAGACCAATGTCAAGGTGAGTTGATTTTCGACTGAACAGAAACAGCTGCTTTATTATCCGTAAGATGTCCCTGGATGAGCGTTTTGGAACCTTTTATGTGCATCTATCATGAGTCTGCACTTTATATCCATTCACCCATTGGGTGTTTTAACTTTTGTTGAATAGTTCTTCCACTTGAGTCGACCAGGTTGTGTCGAGTGTATCTTTGAATCAATGGGGGCACACAGAGTGCACCCACTGGGTGTAGTCCCCGAGACCATCGTCGAATGTGTGATTCGGCGGGGATCTTTATCAAATATCTCTTTATAGTTCTTCCATTCGTTCGGGACAGATCGTGCTAAGTGGGATCTAGACCAGTGGGGGCACGCTGAGTGCAGTGATAACCCACAAGTGTAGGGGATCGCATCAGCTTTCGAGGGTAAAGTATTCAACCCAAATTTATTAATTCGACACAAGGGGAGCCAAAGAATATTCTTGAGTATTAGCAGTTGAGTTGTCAATTCAACCACACCTAGATAACTTAGTATCTGTAGCAAAGTATTTAGTAGCAAAAGTGGTATGATAATAAAGGTAACGGTAGCAAAAGTAAAGATAAATGTTTTTGGGTTTTTGTAGTAGTTGTAACAGTAGCGACGGAAAGTAAATAAGTGAAGAAAATATGTGAAAAGCTCGTAGGCAATGGATCAGTGATGGATAATTATGCCGGATGCGATTCCTCATGTAATAGCTATAACATAGGGTGATATAAAACTAGCTCCAATTCATCAATGTAATGTAGGCATGTATTCCGTAAATAGTCATACGTGCTTATGGAAAAGAACTTGCATGACATCTTTTGTCCTACCCTCCCGTGGTAGCGGGGTCCTTACGGAAACTAAGAGATATTAAGGCCACCTTTTAATAGAGAACCGGAACAAAGCATTAGCACATAGTAAATACATGAACTCCTCAAACTACGGTCATCACCGAGAAATATCCCGATTATTGTCACTTCGGGGTTGTCGGATCATAACACATAATAGGTGACTATAGACTTGCAAGATAGGATCAAGAACACACATATATTCATGAAAACATAATAGGTTCGGATCTGAAATCATGGCACTCGGGCCCTAGTTACAAGCATTAAGCATAGCAAAGTCATAGCAACATCAATCTCAGAACATAGTGGATACTAGGGATCAAACCCTAACAAAACTAACTTGATTACATGGTAAATCTCATCCAACCCATCACCGTCCAGCAAGCCTACGATGCAATTACTCACACACGGCGGTGAGCATCATGAAATTGGTGATGGAGGATGGTTGATGATGACGACGGCGACGAATCCCCCTCTCTGGAGCCCCGAACGGACTCCAGATCAGCCCTCCCGAGAGAGATTAGGGCTTGGCGGCGGCTCCATGTCGTAAAACGCGATGAAACTTTCTCTCTGATTGTTTTCTCCCCGAACGTGAATATATGGAGTTGGAGTTGACGTTAGTGGAGGTCCAGGGGGCCCACGAGATAGGAGGCCGCGCCCTAGGTGGGCGCCCCCTGTCTCGTGGACAGCCTGTGGGCCCCCTGGCATTAATTCTTTCGCCAAAAATTCTTATTAATTCCAAAAAATGCCTCCGTGGATTTCCAGGACATTCCGAGAACTTTTCTTTTCTACACATAAAACAACATCATGGCAGTTCTGCTGAAAACAGCGTTAGTCCGGGTTAGTTTCATTCAAATCATGCAAGTTAGAGTCCAAAACAAGGGCAAAAGTGTTTGGAAAAGTAGATACGTTGGAGACGTATCATGCACCCACTGGGTGTAGTCCCTGAGACCGCGGTCGACTGCGGGCAGTCTGTCGTGGTTCTAAGCCTGACAGTAGAGTGGGGGTAGGTATGGAGAGGCAAGGTCTTAGCTATGGAGAGGTTGTAAACACAAGGGATGTACGAGTTCAGGCCCTTCTCGGAAGAAGTAACAACCCTACGTCTCGGAGCCCGGAGGCGGTCGAGTGGATTATGAGTATATGAGTTACAAGGTGCCGAACCCCTCTGCCTGTGGAGGGGGGTGGCTTATATAGAGTGCGCCAGGACCCCAGCCAGCCCACGTAGGAGAGGGTTTAAGGTGAGTTAAGTCTGGGGCGTTACTGGTAACGCCCCACATAAAGTGTCTTTACTATCATAAAGGCTACTTAATTACAGGCCGTTGCAGTGCAGAGTGCCTCTTGACCTCCTGGTGGTCGAGTGAGTCTTCGTGGTCGAGTCCTTCAGGCCAGTCGAGTGAGTCCTTCGTTGGTTGACTGGAAGGCGACCTCTTCTAAGGATGTCCTGGGTAAGTTACTTGGATCAGGTCCATGACCCTACCCTAGGTACATAACCCCATCATTAGCCCCCGAATGGATTGAGGCTTCGAGTGAAGAAGGAGTTGATGTCGTTTCCGATTAACCTTTGCGCTCTGGTCGTGCGCTGTTCTGGACCAAGGAACCTCTTCGTCGACGGTGAGCAACTTGTCTTCAGTCGACTTGATCCATTCTCTTCTTTTGTCGAGTGATCTTTCGGGCTTCGACGATCTCCGAGCGACGGATCGCCGGAAACCCCGTGTCTGATAGACTGATCTGCTGTTCGAGGATTCCGCGGGATGCGAAATTTGGGGACGCGCGCGAAGTGGAGCGGACCGCGGCGTTCGGATGGGACGGGACATAGACGCCTCGATCTCCATGCCGCTTTATCCGCCACGTATCCCGTCTGCATAACTGTTCCTGATATGATTAGATCGACCGGGCCCACATGTCAGCCACTCGGAAGGGACCTTATAAATGCGCCCGGTGAGGATTTCTGTATTGTGCCTCAGCATTCTCTCTCTCTCTCTCTGCTCCCTTCGTCTCCGTTCAGCGCGCTCGCTCTCGCCCCCGCACAACTCCCCCACGCGCACCTCGCCGGCAACCATGGCCAAGGAGAAGACGGCGGCACTGGAGCGTGCGAAGAAGGCGTCGGCGTCGGAGAAGGCGAAGGGGAGATCTACCAGCCGCGGAGGGTCTTCTTCCAGATCCCGCCTGTCGAAGGGCTGGGTCCAAGGAGACTGGATCCAGTCGACCATCACAGAGAAAGACCTCCTCGACATGGCCAATGAGGGCTTGATCCCTCATGGAGCTGCGAGGCTTCCGGGGAAGGAGTGGCAGCCCCAGCCAGAAGAGGGTGAGTGTGTGCTCTTGGCCACCCATGTTGATCGTGGATTTTCTTTGCCGCCGAGTATTTTCTTCCGTGGCTTCTTGAACTTCTTCGGAGCGCAGCTCCACCACTTTACCCCAAATTCGATTGCCTATCTTGCCGCGTTCGTGTCCATGTGTGAGGGTTTCCTGGGCTGTCGACCGCACTGGGGTTTGTTCAAGCATATATTCACGTGTCGCTCTCAGACCGTGAAGAAGGCGAGCCCAGGTGATGAGAGAACCCGAGTCGTCCAAATGTGTGGGGGCCTGGGGATCCAGGTGCGAAATAAGAGCACCTTCCCGCCCATGACCTTTCCCGAGTCGGTCAGAGGCTGGCAGTCGACTTGGTTCTACTACCAGGACCAGTCGACGCCGGGGTAGTCGAGTGGACTCCCACAGTTTACCATGGACCGAGTGAACAATCCTTCCTCTCTGAAGTTGATTCCGGAGGAGAAAGCTGATGTGAAGATGTTGATGGAGCGCGTGGTGCAGCTGGTTCGGGAGGGAGTGACGGGCATGGATCTCTTGGAGGTCTTCCTTAGGCGTCGCATCCAGCCCCTGCAGTTCCGGAGCCACTGCATGTGGTTGTACTGTGGGACTGAAGATGAGACTCGAGTCCATCCGGAAGCAGTCGACGATGTCACTCTGGAAAGATGGATGGTAGCCGTTACCGGAAACAAGGACAACCCACGCGGAGCCAGAAGGATTCCTCCACTCGACCACAACAGCGATCCAAACAAGGTACACTTGCTCTGCTCTCCACTGCGTTCTTGTCGCATTCATTTCTGTTTATCCTGCCGACTGGTCGACTGATCCTTGTCTTGATATCCGTTAGGCTCTCACCGAACTGTACTCGATGCCCAATGGAGCACAAACCCCGACTGAGGAGGGTGAGGCGAGTGGGGGCGAGAGCCAGGAATAGGAGGAATGGGACTCGGATGTTGCAGAGGATGATGATGATGATGATGACGATGACGGCGGTGATGAAGATGACGTTGAAGATGAGGAAGAAGAGGAGGAGGAGGTCGTACCACCGCGCTCGGAAAGGCGGTCGAAGCTTGTCCACGACCCTTCGACTGAACGTGGTAAGGGGGTTGCGACCGCGGCTCAGTCGACCAAACGCCCTCGGACCACCTCTCCAGCGCCGACTGAAAAGGCGCCGAAGCAGCCCAGGGCGGCCTCATCGAAGCCGACCAAGCTCCTGCCGAAGATGAAGGTGTCCATCCCTACTATATCAGGGTAATCGCGCTGTTTGAATCTTCTTATTTTGTGTGAACTTTGTCTCTGGTCGACGCTGAAGTTAGTCGACTGATCCTTTGGAGTTGCAGTGCTGCTACTTCTGAAACCTCAGCCCGGGCTGATGACCATGAGATGGAGGACGCAGCAACTTCGAAACCAGGTACCGTATTCTTAACGCCGTTCTTAGTCGACTGACTCGCGATCTCTGATCCTGATTCTTCTTTGTAGCTCCACCCAGTGCTGTTATCAATCTTCCTGATGATGATGAGGATGAAGAACCACTGAAGCGCAGGAGAAGTAGGAAAGCGTCCGCCAGTAAGGTGCCCCAGGATGTGACGGCGCCTGAGATTCTGATTGCGGAGGAAGAGAACACCACTCGACACACGGTGTCCTTCGCAGATCCATTGACGAGTGCTCCGCAGCCCTCTCTCTTCACGACGCACCATGTCCCAGAGGACCAAGCTGGCGCGGCGAAAGAAGCGATACGCCAGGCGGGAATCATGATGGAGCAGTTAAAGACCATTCGGGATGCGAGCCAGGCAGCTTATGACGCCAGTTCTGCCCTCCAAAGCAATGTCCAGGTCAGTCGACCACCGTTTGTTCTGTTGGATATGCTACCAAAAACTTTTCTTTTCCGGAATTTATAGTAGTCACCCACTGGGTGTGTCGATTAAACTCCATGTTAGCGGGGGCACGCTGAGTGCACCCGCTGGGTGTAGTCCCCAAGGCTAAGGTCGACTGCTGGCAGTCGGCCTTAGGCTTTATGATGTCAATCCTTCTGTCAGTCGACTATGTCGACTGGATTTCGCAAACCGGTGGGGGCACGCTGAGTGCACCCACTGGGTGTAGTCCCCGAGACTGTGGTCGACTGCTTGCAGTTGATCACAGTCTTAGAGAATGCATCTCGCTCTTTTTTTTTTGAGGTCGACTGGTCGACTTTGTCTTCAACAGGATTAGTGGGGGCACGCTGAGTGCACCCACTGGGTGTAGTCCCCGAGACTACGGTCGAATGCTTGTATTCGGCTGTAGTCTTAGAAACGTGTGTTTTTTCCTTTTTCACTCGGAAGTGAATTATATTTGACATTTAGTCGATTGGTTCTTCGCAGAACTCTTGTGATCTTGTGGCTCGCTACTCTGAGCTGGAAAACAAGCACACTCAACTTGAGTTGAGCCTGAAGCTGGTTCAGGAGAAGTTGACAAAGGCAAAGGAGGAGACCGAAGGTATGTTTGGTGAGACCCTTACGACTGCTTTTCCCCTTGTTTGTTTCAAAATCTGATCTTGCTGTAACTTGTAGGTAAGGTAAGGGAGGCCCAACAGAAGAAAGATCTTGAGCTAGCTGAGAAGATCAAGCTTGCTGACGAGAAGCTAGCTTCAGTCACCAAGCTTGAACAAGACAATACCAATCTGAAAGCTGCTCTTGGGATCGCCAACAAGGAGGTCAGTCGACTGAGAACTGATAAAGCTGCCCTGACCGACCAAGTCAGCAAATTGACTGGGAAGAAAACTGATCTGGAGGCCTTCCTGAGTGGTCTTGCCAAGAAGCTGTTTCTTATGCTTGAAGGTAAACCTCTATGCTTGGCAAACATTTCCAATTGTGGTTTTTCCATTCGACCATCTCCTTGACTTAGTGATCATGCTTGCAGAATTTTGCCAAAACTTTGAAGAAGAAACTAGCCGGCTGGAGCCAAACCTCGAACCCGTGAATTCTCCGGTGAACGACGAAGTTGCCATGGATGTTTTCCGACTGGAGTCTCGTGTTGCAGCTGTCGTGGACTATCTTGCAAGGCTGAAGGCTGCCACATCTCGCATCGACTCGACGCTCTGGCCTGAGGAGACACTTCAGAATGACCTTGAGTCGCTGATGGCTCGTTTGAACACGATCCCTGGTCGAGTGCAGGAATGGAAGAAGTCCTCGGCTCGGTGTGGTGCAGATGTTGCTCTGTGTCTTGCTCGAGTTCACTGTAAAGATGCGCGAGAAGAGAAGCTGGCGGCCCTTCGGGTGGCCAACACCAAGAAACACGACTTCAGGTCCTTCATGGAAACTTTCCTTGCAGCTGCCACTTGGATCGCCGACGGAATTGACCTTGATGAATTCGTTGCACCTTCCAGCCCTCCACAGGAGGAGTAAAAAGCTTCTTCTGGCTCGACGCTTTTAAATTTGCCTCGGTATGCCGAGTGGAATTGTAACCGATAAACCTTAACAGGCTTAACGCCTGAGCACTTTCGGTTCCTTTAGATATCGATTCAAACTTGAATTTGGTGCTTGAATATGATTGCCTTTGGCTCGAAATGTCTTTTGTAGGTTCAAAGCAAGGCGCCTTTACTGCAATCGACTTATTCTTTAGTCCACTTAGGCGAGCACTGGGCTGCGGCTAAGCCTCCGAGTGGAAGCCCGGCTTACCACTCGGTAGTATTTCTATAACTTAGGCGAGCACAGGGCTGCAGCTAAGCCTCCGAGTGAGAGGGTTGCTCGTCACTCGGTAGGATTTTTATAACTTAGGCGAGCACAGGGCTGCAGCTAAGCCTCCGAGTGAGAGGGTTGCTCGTCACTCGGTAGGATTTTTATAACTTAGGCGAG
>NC_057798.1:174441110-174451129 GCF_018294505.1 Triticum aestivum
AGGCGAGTGCTTGGACTGCAGCTAAGCCCCCGAGTGAGAGGGTTGCTCTTCACTCGGTAGGATTTTTATAACTTAGGCGAGTGCTTGGACTGCAGCTAAGCCCCCGAGTGAGAGGGTTGCTCTTCACTCGGTAGGATTTTTGACAACTTAGGCGAGCACAGGGCTGCAGCTAAGCCCCCGAGTGAGAGGGTTGCTCTTCACTCGGTAGGATTTTTGACAACTTAGGCGAGCACAGGGCTGCAGCTAAGCCCCCGAGTGAGAGGCTTGCTCTTCACTCGGTAGGATTTTGATAACTTAGGCGAAATGGATTCGCAGCTAAGCCTCCGAGTGAGAGTCTGGCTCACCACTCGGTAGGATTTTTACAAACTTAGGCGAAACGGATTCGCGGCTAAGTCACCCACTGAGGGGGGAATTTTATTTGGACAAAAATAAAAAGTGACAGAAATTATGGAGGAACTATGACACTATTATTTTGAGGTCCATGAACTACAGAAGTATTTTATTGCAACTCATCCGAGTGATAAAACTTAAGTGTAAAATGGGCGGAGTAGCTCCGCGTTCCAAGCTCGGGGCTCGTCGATATTATGCTCAATGTTGTAAAGACGGTACGCCCCGTTGTGGAGAACCTTGGTGACGATGAAGGGGCCTTCCCAAGAAGGAGCAAGCTTGTGTGGTTTGTGCTGATCCACTCGGAGAACTAAATCCCCTTCCTGGAAGGCTCGACCTCTCACATTTCTGGCGTGGAAACGACGCAAATCTTGTTGGTAGATGGTCGAGCGGATCAGAGCCATCTCCCTTTCCTCCTCCAAAAGGTCGACTGCGTCCTGCCGCGCTTGTTCAGCCTCTGCTTCGTTGTAGACTTCAACTCGAGGAGCATTGTGGAGAAGATCACTCGGCAAGACTGCTTCAGCTCCGTAGACCAAGAAGAATGGAGTTCTTCCGGTCGACCGATTAGGTGTGGTCCGCAGCCCCCAAAGCACTGAGGGAAGTTCGTCGACCCAAGCTCCAGCCGCGTGTTTGAGATCACGCATTAGTCGAGGCTTCAATCCCTTAAGAATCAGTCCATTAGCTTGCTCTGCTTGTCCATTCGACTGCGGATGGGCGACTGAAGCGTAGTCGACCCGCGTGCCTTGGGAGTTGCAGAAAGCTCTGAATTCCTCTAAGTCAAAGTTCGACCCATTATCCGTAATGATGCTGTGCGGGACTCCATATCTGAATATTAGTTCTCTGATGAAGCTAACAGCAGTACTGGTGTCAAGGCTCTTGATTGGTTTAGCCTCGATCCACTTGGTGAACTTGTCGACTGCCACCAGTACATGCATGAAGCCACTTCGTCCCGTTCTCAAAGGACCGACCATGTCCAGTCCCCATACTGCGAAAGGCCAGACGAGTGGGATGGTCTTCAGGGCCGACGCAGGCTTGTGCGACATATTCGAGTAGAACTGACATCCCTCGCACTTATCCACTATCTCTTTTGCCATCTCATTCGCCTTTGGCCAGTAAAATCCGGCTCGGTATGCTTTGGCCACGATGGTCCGAGAGGACACATGATGACCACAGGTCCCCGAGTGAATGTCATTGAGGATGAGTCGACCTTCTTCTGGTGTTATGCACTTCTGACCAACTCCAGTCGCGCTTTCTCTGTATAATTGTCCTTTGATTACGGTAAAGGCCTTAGATCGACGGACGATCTGTCGCGCCTCTTCCTCATCCTCCGGAAGCTCTTTTCTCAGGATATATGCGACATACGGAACTGTCCAGTCGGGAATGACCACCAAAACCTCCATGATCAAGTCGACCACCGCTGGGACTTCAACTTCAGTCGGATCTGTGGCACTCTTGGGCTGTGGAGTTTCTTCGGTGAAAGGATCTTCTTTGACTGACGGAATGTGTATATGCTCCAAGAACACACCACTCGGAATGGTTTCTCTCTTGGAACCTATCTTTGCTAGATCATCGGCTGCTTGATTTTTCAGTCGGGGTATATGATGGAGTTCCAACCCCTCGAACTTCTTTTCCAGCTTCCTTACTGCACTGCAGTATCCAGTCATGGCTGGGCTTCTCACGTCCCACTCTTTCATCACCTGGTTGACCACTAAATCCGAGTCGCCATAGACCATCAGGCGACGGACGCCGAGTGAAATGGCCATGCACAACCCATATAAGAGGGCCTCATATTCTGCCTCATTGTTGGAGGAATCAAAGTGAATCTGGAGCACATATCTGAGCTTATCTCCTCTGGGGGAAACCAGAACAACCCCAGCACCGGAACCATTCAACATCTTAGAGCCATCAAATAACATGGTCCAATGCTCCGAGTGAACTTCAGTCGGCTGCTGTTGTTCAATCCACTCGGCGAGGAAATCTGCTATTGCCTGGGACTTAATGGCTTTCTTCGCCTCAAACTTGATATCAAGGGGAAGAGGTTCAATCGCCCATTTGGCCACTCGACCAGTTGCATCTCTGTTGTGCAAAATCTCTGATAGTGGAGCATCGCTGACGACTGTGATGGAATGATCAGAAAAATAATGAGCAACCTTCTTTGTGGTCATGTATATTCCATACACAAGCTTCTGATAATGAGGATATCTCTGCTTGGATGGGGTCAAGACTTCAGACAAATAATACACTGGGCGCTGAACTTTGAGAGCTTTTCCTTCTTCTTCCCGCTCGACCGTTAGCACAGTACTGACGACTTGTCCTGTGGCTGCGATATAGAGCAACAGAGGCTCTTTGCTGATTGGAGCAGCAAGCACCGGCTGGGTGGAGAGCAGAGTTTTTAGCTCGGCAAACGCTGCATCAGCTTCTGGAGTCCACTCGAACTTGTCTGTCTTCTTCATCAGTCGGTAAAGAGACAATGCCTTTTCACCGAGTCGTGAGATGAATCGACTTAATGCGGCCAATCATCCAGTAAGCTTCTGGACATCGTGCACTCGCACAGGGCGTTTCATTCGGAGAATAGTGCCAATCTTCTCTGGGTTAGCGTCGATTCCCCGTTCGGAAACGAGAAAACCGAGTAACTTGCCACCAGGAACTCCAAATGTGCACTTTGATGGATTGAGCTTGATATCATATCTTCTGAGGTTGGTAAATGTTTCGACGAGATCAGCGAGCAGGTCGGAACCTTTTCGTGACTTGACAACGATATCATCCATATATGCTTCCACATTCCGACTGATTTGAGTGAGTAGACACTTCTGAATCATTCGCATAAATGTGGCTCCGGCATTCTTGAGGCCGAATGGCATGGTGATATAGCAGAAGCACCCGAATGGAGTGATGAAAGCTGTTTTTACCTCGTCGGGTCCGTACAGACGGATCTGGTGGTACCCGGAGTAGGCATCTAAAAAAGATAGCCTCTCGCATCCCGCGGTCGAGTCAACAATTTGATCTATGCGAGGGAGAGGAAAATGATCTTTCGGGCAGGCCCGGTTGATGTGCTTGAAATCAATGCACATTCGGAGCGACTTGTCCTTCTTAGGAACCATGACGACATTAGCGAGCCACTCGGAGTGGTATATCTCTCGGATAAATCCTGCCGCCAACAGTCGAGCCACTTCTTCACCAATGGCCTTTCTCTTCTGGACGACGGACCGCCGAAGATGCTCTTTGACTGGTTTTGCAGATGAGTCGACTCTTAGGCGATGCTCAGCCAATCCCCTGGGAACACCTGGCATGTCAGCGGGCTTCCATGCAAAAATGTCCCAGTTCTCATGGAGGAACTGGATGAGCGCTTCTTCCTATTTTGGGTCGAGTGTTGTGGAGATGCGGGTCGGAGCTGCTTCAGGGTCGGTCGGGTGAATGTGAACAGGCTTCGTCTCACCGGACGACTGGAATGCAGACTCTGTGGCGGGTTTCTTTGATCGCAGCAAGTCACTCGGATCTGCGTTTTGCTTGTATTCTTCGAAGTCGACCGCTGTCACCTGAGAATCGGCAATCTTGGAGCCCTTCTGAAAGCACTCTTCTGCCTTTTTCCGATCACCGGTGACAGTGATCACTCCTTTGGGGCCGGGCATCTTCAATTTGAGGTACACGTAGCATGGTCGAGCCATGAACCGTGCGTAAGCTGGTCTCCCCAGAATGGCATGATATGCACTCTGAAAATCCACGACCTCAAACATCAACTTTTCTTTGCGAAAATGTTTCGAATCACCAAACACCATATCCAAAGCTATTTGGCCGAGTGACTCAGCCTTCTTCCCTGGTATAACTCCATGAAAGCTCATGTTACTAGAGCTCAGTCGGGACATCGGAATGCCCATTCCTTTCATTGTGTCTGCATACAACAAGTTCAGCCCACTTCCACCATCCATCAGCACCTTTGTCAGTCGAGTGCCTTCGACAACTGGATCGACCACCAAAGCTTGCCTCCCAGGGGTGGCAATATGAGTCGGGTGATCAGATTGGTCGAATGTGATAGGTGTTTGAGACCATTTCAGATAATTTGCTTTTGCTGGGGCAACCATGTTCACCTCTCGGTTAATGACTTTCAGTCGACTCCTGCTTTCCACATCTGCAAAGATCATCAGAGTGGAGTTGATATGCGGATATCCTTCCTCACTGTCCTCCTTGTCTTCGGCCTTGTCCGACTCCTTCTCCTTGTCCTTAGACTGTTTTCCCTGAAACTGCTGGATCAGGAGTCGACATTGGCGAGTGGTGTGCTTCGGGTAAATGATATTCCCCTCTTCGTCTTTCTTCGTGTGAATGTGACATGGCATATCCATCACGTCGTTCCCTTCTTTATCCTTTACCTTCTTGGGGTTCCAGGATCCTTTTGGTTTCCCTTTAAACTTTCCTTGAGTCACGGCCAGAGCCTCTCCAGGAGCTGCTGGTTCAGCCTTCCGCTTCTGTTTCCGACTGGTGTTTCCTTTTTCCGACTGACTCGGCTTGTGCTTGCCGCTTCGGAGTCGGTCTTATTCTTCGCCGTTGGCGTACTTGGTAGCAATCTCCATCATCCGACTCAAGGTCATGTCACCGGTTCGACCAAACTTCAAACTCAGTTCTCTGTTCTTGACGCCATCCTTGAAGGCGCAGACTGCCTGATGATCAGACACATTCTCCACAGTGTGGTGCAAAGTGATCCACCTCTAAATATACTCTCTGAGGGTCTCATTAGCCTTCTGCACGCAGACTTGCAACTCTGTCAATCCAGCTGGTCGCTTGCAAGTTCCTTCAAACGTTCTGATGAACACTCGGGACAGATCTTCCCAAGTGTAAATGCTGCTAGGAGGTAATTGAGTCAACCATGCCCTGGCAGAACCTTCCAGCATGAGGGGCAAGTGTTTCATGGCCACCTCGTCGTTCCCACCACCAATCTGAACTGCCACTCGGTAGTCTTCAAGCCAAGTTTCAGGCTTAGACTCACCAGTGAACTTGCTGACTCCTGTTGCCAACCTGAAATTGGGAGGGATAACTGCGGCTCTGATAGCTCTGCTGAAACATTCAGGACCAGAAACATGCACTCGACTGCTTGTGGGCGCATCTCTGTCGAGTCCGCCCCGATGGGCTCTGTTCCGGTCGACCAAACCTTGCACGATAATGGATCGCGCGTCGAAGCCTGGTTCTCTGGGGTCGACTGGAACCCTTCGCCCTGTACTGTACTGACGCCTATCATCTGGCTGCCGAGGAGCGTAAGACCCACCCCTCGGAGGGGAATTGGGCACTCGACGCCTATCATCTCGGTCGAGTCTGTCGCCATATTGATCTCGCCGATTCTCGCGCCCTTCACGCCGCGGAGGCGATCTGGGGCTGTGAGCTGACTGAACCGTATTCACAGTGACGGATCGACTGTGAATTCTGTTGCGCGACTGAGACACGACTGAATTCTGATCTCCTGCTGCCCGGAGCAGATCCCTGATCTGCAGCAAACCTCTGCCAGCTTCCGACTGCGAAGGCTGGATGGACTCTGCTATACGGGTCGCAGCTGCTAAATTCTGAATTGGGGTTCGATATACCTGAGTCGGCGGGAAGAGTTGACGTCGACTGGTGTCGGGAACTCGTTGCCGCGCGCGCTCATTGAGTGCTCGCTGAAGGTTCTCCAGTCGAGTGTGCTCGGCCAAATTGGCCAGACGCGCCTCCTCCAAGGCACGAGCCTCGGGGGTTTCTCCTGCGATGGGAGTACGCAGGGCATCCACGTTCCTGCGGCGAAGTTCCTCTCTTTGCAGAGAGTCGAGTGGCTCGGGCTGGTACTCTTCGTGGCGTCGTGCGGGGTCGCCTCCGTCGCCTGCTCCATCATCACGGGCGAAGCCAGGGGGACTGCAGGGCCCGTCGACCATCAAGATTTCCGCCGCTGGATCACTGCTACCGCACTCGGATGCAGTCTCTACGGAGCCAGTCGACAGATCGAACAAGCCGTAGAGAGATTCGTCGGGCTCGATTGCCGCAACTTGGGTGGTGGCCGATTGGCGAGCCACCGCGTGCCTCACCCATCGCTGAAGCCTCGACCGGCCCGAGCGCTTGCGCTGGCGGGATACCGGGAGGGTGGACGATGGAGGAGCCGACCGATACTGGGTCGACGGTTGCCGCAGCAGAACGCCGCGGACACATGCACGAAAATGCGTCGCACCGCGGACGGGGAGCGCATCTACGTCGAGTGGAGCTTCCTGGAGCCATGCGGAGTCGTCGGCGATGAAGGTGAGAGTGCCGAAACGGATCTCTTGACCCCTGACCAAAACTCCAGTAGACACCATGATGAAAGTACTCGGAAGAATCGCAACTTCTCCACAAAATCGCTAAAACACCTGCCCCATGGTGGGCGCCAACTGTCGTGGTTCTAAGCCTGACAGTAGAGTGGGGGGTAGGTATGGAGAGGCAAGGTCTTAGCTATGGAGAGGTTGTAAACACAAGGGATGTACGAGTTCAGGCCCTTCTCGGAAGAAGTAACAGCCCTACGTCTCGGAGCCCGGAGGCGGTCGAGTGGATTATGAGTATATGAGTTACAAGGTGCCGAACCCCTCTGCCTGTGGAGGGGGGTGGCTTATATAGAGTGCGCCAGGACCCCAGCCAGCTCACGTAGGAGAGGGTTTAAGGTGAGTTAAGTCTGGGGCGTTACTGGTAACGCCCCACATAAAGTGTCTTTACTATCATAAAGGCTACTTAATTACAGGCCGTTGCAGTGCAGAGTGCCTCTTGACCTCCTGGTGGTCGAGTGAGTCTTCGTGGTCGAGTCCTTCAGGCCAGTCGAGTGAGTCCTTCGTTGGTCGACTGGAAGGCGACCTCTTCTAAGGATGTCCTGGGTAAGTTACTTGGATCAGGTCCATGACCCTACCCTAGGTACATAACCCCATCACAGTCGGCAGGGGTCTGAGATTTTTTTTTACTCATGCTGGGCAGACCATGCCGTGTGGGAAATCGGACTAGGTGGGGCACGCCAAGTGCACCCATTGGGTGTAGTCCTCGAGACTACTATTGAATGTTTGATTCGGCAGTAGTCTTAGAACACTTTTTGCTACGATTTTGTTGTGATTGACCTTTGTTTCTGTCGACTGACGTGTCTTATTTGTTGACTGCAGAAATCTTGTGAGCTCGGGACCTAGTTTGCTGAATTGGAGAAGAAACGGATCAGTCTTAACCTCGATCTGGAGCTGACCAAGAAGAATATTCAGAAGGCCAAGGATGATGCAGCTGCTATGGGAGGTAATAACTCATCGACTGTCGACCTTATAATTTTTCCCTTTTAGACTTTTGAACCGAGTGACTCCACTCGAACAGACGTGCGTAGTGAAAACCATCAACGCCAAGCTCGTCTGAAGAATGTTATTTCTTTAGTCAAAATGAAGCAGGCTCTGGAGCGGAAGGACCTCGACTTTGCCGCAGCGTAGAGAGAGGCGCGAGAGAAAACTGAACTTGCCGACAAGAAGCTGGCTTTAGTCAGCAAGTTGGAATAGGAAAACGCCCAGTTGAATACTGCCATTAGCGAGGCCAACAAAGAAGTCATGCAGCTGAAGAAGGACAAGGAGGCTCTGTCTGACAAGGTTGGAGATATCACTCGAAAGAGGGGTGAACTAGAGGCTTATTTGGGAGCACTCGCCAAGAAGATGTTCCTAACGCTTGAAGGTACTTTCCCTTGTCTGACTACTTGTCGCTGTCGACTCATCATATAACTGTCGAATCACCATTTTTCTGGGTGTGCAGAATTCTGTCAAGACTTCAAGGAAGAGATTAGGCATATCGAGAGGGACCTGGACCCCATAAACTCTCCCATCAAGGATGAAGTTGCGATGAACGTGCTGCGATTGGAGTCTCGCCTTGCCAGTGTTACGGATTATCTTGCTCGTTCGAAAGTAGTGGTGTCGCGGATTGGCACGGAGCTCTAGCCCCAAGCGATGTTCCAAAATGATCTCGAGTCTCTGATGGCTCGACCCAAAGAAATCCCTGGTCGAGTGCAAGAGTGGAAGAAGTCGTCTGCTCGTTGTGGCGCTGATGTGGCTCTATCCCTGGTCCGAGTCCATTGCAAGGAGGTCAAAGAAGATAAGCTAGCGTCTCTCAAGGTCGCCAACACCAAGAAATTCCAATTCCAGTCCTTCATGGAGACCTTCATCGACGCTGCCACTCGTATTGCAGACGGTGTCGACCTTGACCGCTTCGTCGAACCAGCAAGCCTTACTCCTGCCGAGTGAACAAACTTAATGCCTCACCTTTATTTGCCTCGGAACGCCTGAGTACTTCTGTTCATGGTTTTGAACTTTGCTGGATTTATCTGAACTTGATTTTTCCTTGAATATGGTTGCTTTGTCTTCACCACTTTTAGATCTTTTAACTCTGAGTAGAGCTTGATTTCTCACTCGGAATAGATTTTGTACTTGTGACGTAGTTCCGACGACGTGCTCGATTGGCACCTCTTCGTCCTTGCGGATCAGGATGGAGCGGACATTGTACTTGTGATGCAGCTTCGACGACGTGCTCGATTGGAACCTTGTCACCCTTGCGGATCAGGATGGAGTGAACGGTGTGACGCAGCTCCGATGACGTGCTTGATTGGCACCTCATCATCCTTGCAGATCAGGATGGAGCGGATGTTGTACTTGTGACATAGCTCAGAGGATCTTTGTAACTTAGGCAAATCAGATTCACAGCTAAGCCTCCGAGTGAGAGGGTTTCTCTTCACTCGGAGTGGTTTTTGAACTTAGGCGAGTACAAGGTCACAACTAAGCCTCTGAGTGGGAGGACTGCTCTCCACTCAGAGTGGTTTTTTAAACTTAGGCGAGTACGGGGTCGCAGCTAAGAGGATTGCTCTCCACTCGGAGCGGTTTTTTAACTTAGGCGAGTACGGGGTCGCAGCTAAGCCCCCGAGTGGGAGGATTGCTCTCCACTCGTAGTTGTTTTTTATCTTAGGCGAGTACGGGGTCGCGGCTAAGCCCCCGAGTGGGAGGATTGCTCTCCACTCGGGGTTATTTTGAAACTTAGGTGAATCAGGTTCGCAGTAAGCCCCTCGAGTGGGAGGATTGCTCTCCACTCGGAGCGGTTTTTTAACTTAGGCGAGTACCGGGTCATAGCTAAGCCCCTGACACTACAAACAAAAGACACATCCGTGACATTTTGGGCCGAACAAATTTTTTTCTGTCATACATATGACACTTCTATGACGATAATTGTGACAAAACCTGGTATCATCATAGATGTGGTGGGCTCCTACTTCTATGACAAAAAATCATGACAGAAAATGGGCTTTTCGTCCTGGGTGGGCCGGAGACGCGGCTGCATGACATTCTTTGGGCCATCCATGACGGAAAAAACCGTGGTAGAAGCAAGGGGGAGGAAAATTTCGAGGAGTTGCCGGTTATGGTGGGAGGTCGGGGGCGGAGCGATGCGCGTTTATCTTGTACGTACGCGAGTGTGTGCGAGGCGTTGGCTCTAACTGAAGCCGAGCGAGGCGTTGGGCTCTAACTGAACCCGAGCGATTGCACTACAGGCTACGCGTTACTGAACCCGAGCGATTGATCGATGGCTGTTAACTGAACCCGATGGAGTGATTCCTTCACTACTGCTGCTAACTGAAGCCGATCGATGCTGCCTCTGGG
>NC_057798.1:174782127-174786313 GCF_018294505.1 Triticum aestivum
GTAACTTTTCTCCTACAGATCGTTGCCGCTGCCTACGAGTTTGCCTTCTTAACATATTTTGTTGGTCATGCCACCCTCATTCGACCCGAGCCCACTCACATGCACCCATCTGGGCCTACCCATTCCTCGACAAACGTGCTCCTCGTTGCAAATTGTCTGCCACCTTCACCGTCATTTTTGTTCTCCATCCACCACCCGCCGCCCCAAAGCAACTCCCGTGCCACCGTACACAACTTCCACTCGACCCCGACCACCGACATCCCTTGTCGTTATCGACATAAATCAACCTTGTTGGCGGCAATGACGTCATCTGCAACACCGACGAGTTGTGAGCCAGGCCAACCTTCATCATGTACTATTAGCGGAGCTCCCCTTCAGCGCAGACGGAGGAGTTGACGTAGTTAGGCTACAACACCAACTTCAATAGTGTCTAAAGGAAGCATGAGTGATGCAGTCATCTCCTCGGCCCTACTTGGCGTGCTTGCAATGACAGAGCTTACACCTGCGGGGGGTTTCTATGTCAAACGTGCCCATACTTCAAAAGTGGGTTGACAGTGAATAGGAAGACATGGCAAAAGATGTCACCCAGAAGCTCGCTGAAAGAACAACAACCATGAGAAGAGATCAATGAAATTGAGGGTGAAGATCAAAGAGAAGAATCAGATAGGAGGGTTGTGGGCAAAGATGCACAAAGAACAGCCGAATTCGAGGAACATGATGCTTGAGTTTGATGCTTTCTTGTATTTTGGGGTTGTTTGTTGTAATTGTTAGCAAAGTTTCACACAATATTTGTTGTAATTGTTACCAAACGGTATATGTTTAGACGATAGGTGTTGGCTAAGTGCATGTTTTTTATATTGAAACTTTGGGTTTTTTATTAAATCAAAACACGGTTACATCGTCCACCAGCCACCTTACAATCGATGCCCGCGGCTCCTCAATCCATGGTGGAGTGGAGATGGAACCAAGGTCCTATCCTAGCTAGTTCAGGATAGACAACATTCGCCTTCATAGGACGGTGGACAAAAGACATGAAGTAGGAGTATGTGGCTAAGTGTATGTTGTTCAACCTTACTTTTAGTGCAAATTAATTTTATTGTGAGTTACTCCCTCCATCCCATAATATAAGAATGTTTTCACTTTAGCTACATTTCAGTCAGCTGACTTTTCATTTTGTGGTCAATCAATTTTCTGTTCGTTGGATGCGCTTTGAGATCTGTGTTGTTTCATTTTTTTCTGTTTAATTCTGTTGTTGGGTTGGGCTGTGTGGAATCGATTGCCCCCAATATTGGGTCAGTCAAATTGCTTCTTGGGTTGTTTTCTTCTTTTTCTGGGTTACATTTTTCTTTTTCCTTTTACCCTTTTTCTTTATTGGTTATTTTCTGTTTTTATGGGTTTTTGGCTGAGTGTAATTATATACATACAAATACCATATAATAAGTGACAAATATTTATGATTATGATTATTTTTACGTATCACGATAAAGTGCAATTTCGGTGCAAAGTTGTGCGCTAGTTTTTTTTAAAAAATTTCTCTATTCTTAAAAGGAAATACCAACGCTACTGATTCTTTCCTTTTCAGGAAAAAAATATTTTGATATTGTTTGTCTTTACTTCATTTTCATAACAAATGCCACTATTCATTTGTTCTTAGATTTTGTTTTTGCAAAAGCTTCACTTTTGTATGCTTATTCTTGCATATTTTTAAAAATCGCAATTTTTATGTATATTTCGCGCAAATTATGTCAGTGTTTGTGTTTAATTCTGTTTTCCCATTTTCTTTGTTCTTAAATGGTGCTCCCTCCATTCGAAATTACTTGTCGCAGAAATTGATGTATCTAGACGTATTTTAGTTCTAGATACATCCATTTCCGAGACAAGTAATTCCGAACGGAGGGAGTAATAACAATGCCACATATTCATTCTTTCTTTTATGAGTATTTTTGCTTTATTTTTTATTTTGGTTTTCTGTTTCTATGCTTTTTTTCTTTTTATTTCCTTTTATTGGTTATTTTTGTGTGTTTTAGCTTTTTTGTTGACTTTTCTTTGTTCATGCTTTTTTTTGGATATTGAGTGTGTGTAAATATATGCACCCAAGTACTACATGTATACTATATGTTAGACTATGGAAATTTCACTGCTATATGTTTCTTCCTACATATTATAAAAAGTGAATTTTTGTATGAATCTTGACGAAATTTTATTTTAAGTTTTTATTTCCCTTTCTCTCTTATCTAAAGGTAATACCAATGACACTAATTCATTCCTTCTATGAAACTTATTTTTTATGTAAATCCTACTAGTATATGTTAGTTCTTGCATAGCTATAAAAAGTGCAATTTATGTGTAAATTATGTGCAAATTTTATCATGACATGTTTTTTCATTCCTTTCTTCTTAAAGGGTGGTACCAATGCCACTACTTCATTCTTTTTGAGAAAATATTATATTTTTGTGTGTTTAAATAAGTATACACACAAGTACTATACAACATGTGTGTAAATTATAGTAGAGTGCCAAATTGCAATATTATATGTTTGTTGCTCGCATATTACTAAAGTGCAATTTCAGTGCAAACTTGTGTGCAATTTTTTTTCTCTTTTTCTTTTTCTTAAAGGGGTTCATTATTCCCTAGAAATTTTTATTATTTTGATTATGTTTTAGTTTTTTTATTTTCTTTGTTCTTAAAGGGTTTCATTCTTCCATAGAAAACTTTATTATTTTGATTTTGAATTTTTTTTATTTTCTTTCTTTAGAGGCAATACCAATATCATTCCACTATTATTTTTACAATTTATCAGAATGATTATAATAATAAGTTGTCTTGTGTGATGATTACTAGACATAAACATGTTAGAAATATGGGTTTAAATAGCCTCTTCTCTTCCTTCGAAATGATATAGTCACTAACGATTGCGTTAACACATTGTAAAAAATGATATATGTGCATATATGTACTGTATGCACTATGTAAAAAAAGGTGGGAGTGCACATATGGTCAGTACAATTGCACTGCGTATAACACATCGTGTTGTCGTTCGGATAATGGCAATGACAGGTGTTTTGCTTGTGATTAATTTACATGCTAATAGCCGGTGCTTAATAAGATTAGCGGTTGACTGTGCATGAATGTGTCCCACCCAGGGGAACGATCCGTCCAGCGTTGCGTCCCCATTCAGATCGACTGAAACAAAATTTGTGCTCAGTCGATTGACACAAATTTTGTTTCAGTTGACTGATCTATAGTCTGTCCCAGTTTAATCTTTGTGAGGTGATCATGCATGAAAGTGAACTACTAGTAGTACTATACAACACAAAGCAAAAAAGCTCATTGAGTGCAATGTCTCATGCCAAAACGGGCATACGCGAGGTGAGGAGGGTGCCTCGCGGGTGCTACATTTATTCGTGGGCACCGCGTGCTCACGAGTGCACATGGCATCCCGCGTTGAGAGGTCTTGCTCTGGGCCTTCGTCGAAATTTCTGGGCCGCCGAGGCCTCTTGGCGTCCACTGCGCCTTTGCTCATCTTGTACTACATGACACGGTAGGACAAATATAGCTATGGCCACTGCCACACACTTGTTCACCTTTCGCTATCATCTCACCCCACACTGATTCTTACAACTTCGCTAGGCCATGGCCGCATATCATCATCTACTCCCATCGTTTCAAAATAGATGACCCAACTTTATACTAAAGTTAGTGGAGTATTATAAAAGTATTTTGGAACGGAGGGAATATTATGAAAGCACCTACTGTGGAGGCCATAGCAGTAAAATCGTCTCTGGTGAAAAGATTTTGGCACCCCATCATAAGCTCTCACCCACACTGTAAAAAGCTTGTAAGCAGCAGCTCCAGATGTTGATTTCATTTCAGCAATTATAGTTACAACTAACAACTGCACTGCCCTTCAGCCCAAAAGGATTGTCACTTATCGCTGTTGAATATATGGTTTGTGCATGTATATTGTATAGTCTGGTCCACCTCCTAGTCTCTGTATAGTTGAGGTTGTGGCCCATTTTATACTTCATATATATGTGCGCTTTGCACCGATCAATATATCGTGAAGCATTGCCAAAACAATCGTTTCCAACATGGTATCATACCTACGATCCTAACCCTAATCCGTGCCGCCGCCGCCGCGATCCCATCGCCGCCGCCGCCACCTGCCGCCGCCGCGCCCTACGCC
>NC_057798.1:174787545-174789460 GCF_018294505.1 Triticum aestivum
AGATCGTGTAGTTCGTTTGCTAGAGCTTTGCCAATGTCAAGTATCTCTTCCTTCGACCATGAGATCGTGTAACTCCTGGATACCGTAGGAATGCTTTGGGTGTATCAAACGTCACAACGTAACTGGGTGACTATAAAGGTGCACTACAGGTATCTCCGAAAGTGTCTATTGGGTTGACACGGATCGAGACTGGGATTTGTCACTCCGTATGACGGAGAGGTATCTCTGGGCCCACTCGGTAATGCATCATCATAATGAGCTCAAGGTGACCAAGGTGTTGGCCACGGGATCATGCATTACGGTACGAGTAAAGTGACTTGCCGGTAACGAGACTGAACAAGGTATTGGGATACCGACGATCGAGTCTCGGGCAAGTAACGTACCGATTGACAAAGGGAATTGTATACAGGGTTTGATCGAATCCTCGACATCGTGGTTCATCCGATGACATCATCGAGGAGCATGTGGGAGCCAACATGGGTATCCAGATCCCGCTGTTGGTTATTGACCGGAGAGTCTCGGTCATGTCTGCATGTCTCCCGAACCCGTAGGGTCTACACACTTAAGGTTCGGTGACGCTAGGGTTATCAGGAAGACAAGTATGTGATTACCGAATGTTGTTCGGAGTCCCGGATGAGATCCCGGACGTCACGAGGAGTTCCGGAATGGTCCGGAGGTAAAGTTTTATATATGGGAAGTTGTTAAACGGGCACCGGAAAGTTTCGGGGTCATACCGGTATTGTACCGGGACCACCGGAAAGGTTCCGGGGGTCCACCGGGAGGGACCACCCCTCCCGGGGGGGCCACTTGGGCTGCGTAGGGATAGCAGCTAGCCCCTAGTGGGCTTGGCGAAACCCTAAAGGGGGTGCACCCCCCTTGCTTGGGGGGCAAGCCCCCCACCCCTTGGCCGCCGCCCCCCCTAGGGTTTTCCCTAGAGGGCCGGCCCCCCCTTGCCCCTTCCCCTATATATAGAGGGGTGAGGGGAGGGCTGCAAGACACCACAACTCAAGGCGCAGCCCCTCCCCTCCCCAACACCTCTCCTCCTTCGTACGTGCTTGACGAAGCTCTGTCGGAGTACTGTTGCACCAACTACACCACGCCGTCGTGCTGCCGTTGGAGCTGCCTTCCTCAACCTCTCCTTCCTCCTTGCTGGATCAAGACGGAGGAGATGTCTCCCGTCCCGTACGTGTGTTGAACGCGGAGGTGCTGTCCGTTCAGCACTTGGACATCGGTGATCCGAATCACGTTCGAGTACGACTCCATCATCGCCATCCCCTTAGCAAGCTTCCGCTCGTGATCTACAAGTGGTATGTAGATGCAAACTCTCTCCCTTGACTCGTTGCTTAGATGAACTCATAGATGGATCTTGGTGAAACCGTAGGAAAATTTTTAATTTTCTGCAACGTTCCCCTACAGTGGCATCATGAGCTAGGTCTATGCGTAGTTCTCTTTGCACGAGTAGAACACAATTTTGTTGTGGGCGTGGATCTTGTCAACTTGCTTGCCTCTACTAGTCTTTTCTTGCTTCAGCGGTATTGTGGGATGAAGCGGCCCGGACCAACCTTACACGTACGCTTACGTGAGACCGGTTCCACCGATTAACATGCACTAGTTGCATAAGGTGGCTGGCGGGTGTCTGTCTCTCCCACTTTAGTTGGAGCGGATTCGATGAAAAGGGCCCTTATGAAGGGTAAATAGAAGTTGACAAGATCACGTTGTGGTTATTCGTAGGTAAGAAAACGTTCTTGCTAGAACCCAATTGCAGCCACGTAAAAGATGCAACAACAATTAGAGGACGTCTAACTTGTTTTTGCAGCGATTGATCATGTGATGTGATATGGCCAGAAGTTGTGATGAATGATGAATTGTGATGTATGAGATCATGTTCTTGTAATAGGATTCACGACTTGCATGT
>NC_057798.1:174790031-174791612 GCF_018294505.1 Triticum aestivum
TGCGCCGCACCACGCCGCGCCGCCCTCTATCCCGTCGCGCCGCCCCCGCGCCGCGCCGGCGCTACCCGCGCCGCCACACTAACCCCCTTCGGCCATGGCCTCCCCCGGCTTCACTGGCACCTCCCGCAGCCGCCGCACCAACCCGTTCGATGGTCCCGACCCGGTCGTCATCCGCGACCTCAACATCCTCGCCCGGGTTCCCGTCGTCCTCGACCACCTCACCTCCACGTACTATGCCTGGAAGACGTACTTCTCCCTTGTGTTCCGTGAGTACAATCTCCGGTATCACATCGATGGCTCCATGGACTCCCGCTTCATGAAGGACGATGAGGAGTGGACGGCCATCGACGCCACCCTCATCCGTTGGTTCTACACCACCATCTCGAAGAACCTCTTCCACACGGTGGTCTCCGCCGACGATGACGCTCACGCCGTTTGGACCAAGCTCAACGGCCTCTTCACCGACAACGCGCTCCAACGCAAGGTCTTCCTGCACGGCGAGTTTTTTGGGTGCCATCAGCTTGAGTCGTCTGTTGACGATTATTGCATGCGCCTCAAGAAGCTCGTTGACGAGCTCCCGTGACCTCGGTGAGAAGGTCTCCGATGAGCTTCTCCTCAGCACCCTCATCGCCGGCCTGAACGACGACTTTGGGAACGCCGCCTCCAACATCCCCCTCATCACCAACCCGACCTTCCCCAAGATCGTCGCGTACCTGAAGCTGGAGGAGAGGCGGATGCGGATGTCACGCACCTGGGCCACGCACACGGCCCTCACCGCCGGTACCCGTGGCGGTGCGCCGCCCACCGCCCCGGCCCCACCACCGAGGCCCGCCGCGGGCCCCTTCCTGTTGGAAATATGCCCTAGAGGCAATAATAAAAGTGTTATTATTATATTTCCTTGTTCATGATAATAGTCTTTTATTCATGCTATAACTGTATTATCCGGAAATCGTAATACACGTGTGAATACATAGACCACAATATGTCCCTAGTAAGCCTCTAGTTGACTAGCTCGTTGTGATCAACAGATAGTCATGGTTTCCTGGCTATGGACATTGGATGTCATTGATAACGGGATCACATCATTAGGAGAATGATGTGATGGACAAGACTCAATCCTAAGCATAGCACAAAGATCGTGTAGTTCGTTTGCTAGAGCTTTGCCAATGTCAAGTATCTCTTCCTTCGACCATGAGATCGTGTAACTCCTGGATACCGTAGGAATGCTTTGGGTGTATCAAACGTCACAACGTAACTGGGTGACTATAAAGGTGCACTACAGGTATCTCCGAAAGTGTCTATTGGGTTGACACGGATCGAGACTGGGATTTGTCACTCCGTATGACGGAGAGGTATCTCTGGGCCCACTCGGTAATGCATCATCATAATGAGCTCAAGGTGACCAAGGTGTTGGCCACGGGATCATGCATTACGGTACGAGTAAAGTGACTTGCCGGTAACGAGACTGAACAAGGTATTGGGATACCGACGATCGAGTCTCGGGCAAGTAACGTACCGATTGACAAAGGGAATTGTATACAGGGTTTGATCGAATCCTCGACATCGTGGTTCATCCGATGA
>NC_057798.1:174791622-174800000 GCF_018294505.1 Triticum aestivum
GATGATGGAGATCATGGTGTCATGCCGGTGACAAGATGATCATGGAGCCCCGAAGATGGAGATCAAAGGAGCTATATGATATTGGCCATATCATGTCACTACTTTATATAATTGCATGTGATGTTTATTATGTTTTATGCATCTTGTTTACTTAGGACGACGGTAGTAAATAAGATGATCCCTTACAAAAATTTCAAGAAGTGTTCTCCCCTAACTGTGCACCGTTGCTACAGTTCGTCGCTTCTAAGCACCACGTGATGATCGGGTGTGATGGATTCTTACGTTCACATACAACGGGTGTAAGACAGTTTTACACAGCGAAAACACTTAGGGTTAACTTGACGAGCCTAGCATGTGCAGACATGGCCTCGGAACACGGAGACCGAAAGGTCGAACACGAGTCATATGGAAGATACGATCAACATGAGAATGTTCACCGATGATGACTAGTCCGTCTCACGTGATGATCAGACACGGGCTAGTCGACTCGGATCGTGTAACACTTAGATGACTAGAGGGATGTCTAATCTAAGTGGGAGTTCATAATTTGATTAGAACTTAATTATCATGAACTTAGTCTAAAACCTTTGCAAATATGTCTTGTAGATCAAATGGCCAACGCTCATGTCAACATGAACTTCAACGCGTTCCTAGAGAAAACCAAGCTGAAAGATGATGGCAGCAACTATACGGACTGGGTCCGGAACCTGAGGATCATCCTCATAGCTGCCAGGAAACAATATGTCCTAGAAGGACCGCTAGGTGACGCTCCTGTCCCAGAGAACCAAGACATTATGAATGCTTGGCAGTCTCGTGCTGATGATTACTCCCTCGTTCAGTGCGGCATGTTGTACAGCTTAGAACCGGGGCTCCAAAAGCGTTTTGAGCATCACGGAGCATATGAGATGTTCGAAGAGTTGAAACTAGTTTTTCAAGCTCACGCCCGGGTCGAGAGATATGACATCTCTGACAAGTTCTATAGTTGTAAGATGGAGGAAAATAGTTCTGTCAGTGAGCACATACTCAAGATGTCTGGGTTGCACAACCGTATGACCCAGCTGAATATTAACCTCCCTGATGAGGCAGTCATTGACAGAATCCTTCAGTCGCTCCCACCAAGCTACAAGAGCTTTGTGATGAACTACAATATGCAGGGGATGGTAAAGACCATTCCTGAAGTATTTTCTATGCTGAAGTCAGCAGAGGTTGAAATCAAGAAAGAACATCAAGTGTTGATGGTCAATAAGACCACTAAGTTCAAGAAGGGCAAGGGTAAAAAGAACTTCAAGAAGGACGGCAAAGAGGTTGCCGCGCCCGGTAAGCCAGATGCCGGGAAGAAGTCAAAGAATGGACCCAAGCCTGAGACTGAGTGCTTTTATTGCAAGGGGAAGGGTCAGTGGAAGCGGAACTGCCCCAAATACTTAGCGGATAAGAAGGCCGGCAACACCAAAGGTATATTTGATATACATGTAATTGATGTGTACCTTACCAGTACTCGTAGTAACTCCTGGGTATTTGATACCGGTGCCGTTGCTCATATTTGTAACTCACAGCAGGAGCTGCGGAATAAACGGAGACTGGCGAAGGACGAGGTGACGATGCGCGTCGGGAATGGTTCCAGAGTCGATGTGATCGCCGTCGGCACGCTGCCTCTACATTTACCTACGGGATTAGTTTTGAACCTTAATAATTGTTATTTAGTGCCAAGTTTGAGCATGAACATTGTATCTGGATCTCGTTTAATACGAGATGGCTACTCATTTAAGTCTGAGAATAATGGTTGTTCGATTTATATGAGAGATATGTTTTATGGTCATGCTCCGATGGTCAATGTTTTATTCTTAATGAATCTCGAGCGTAATATTACACATGTTCATAGTGTAGATGCCAAAAGATGTAAAGTTGATAACGATAGTCCCACATACTTGTGGCACTGCCGCCTTGGTCACATTGGTGTGAAGCGCATGAAGAAGCTCCATGCTGATGGACTTTTGGAGTCTCTCGATTATGAATCATTTGACACATGCGAACCATGCCTCATGGGAAAAATGACCAAGACTCCGTTCTCCGGAACAATGGAGCGAGCAACCAACTTGTTGGAAATCATACATACCGATGTGTGCGGTCCAATGAGCGTTGAGGCTCGCGGAGGATATCATTATGTTCTCACTCTCACTGATGACTTAAGTAGATATGGGTATGTCTACTTAATGAAACACAAGTCTGAGACCTTTGAAAAGTTCAAGGAATTTCAGAATGAGGTGGAGAATCAACGTGACCGAAAGATAAAGTTCCTACGATCAGATTGTGGAGGAGAATATTTAAGTCACGAATTTGGCACACACTTAAGGAAATGTGGAATCGTTTCACAACTCACGCCGCCTGGAACACCTCAGCGAAACGGTGTGTCCGAACATCGTAATCGCACTCTATTGGATATGGTGCGGTCTATGATGTCTCTTACCGATTTACCGCTATCATTTTGGGGATACGCTCTAGAGACAGCTACATTCACTTTAAATAGGGCACCGTCTAAATCCGTTGAGACGACACCGTATGAATTATGGTTTGGGAAGAAACCTAAGCTGTCGTTTCTAAAAGTTTGGGGATGCGATGCTTATGTCAAGAAACTTCAACCTGAAAAGCTCGAACCCAAGTCGGAAAAATGCGTCTTCATAGGATACCCTAAGGAAACTGTAGGGTATACCTTCTACTTAAGATCCGAGGGCAAGATCTTTGTTGCCAAGAACGGATGCTTTCTGGAAAAAGAATTTCTCTCGAAAGAAGTAAGTGGGAGGAAAGTAGAACTCGATGAAGTACTACCTCTCAAACGGGAAAGTGGTGCAGCTCAGGAAAATGTTCCTGTGATGCCCACACCAACTGAAGAGGAAACCAATGATGATGATCAAGGTACTTTGGATCAAGTTGCTACTGAACTTCGTAGGTCCACAAGGACACGTTCCGCACCAGAGTGGTACGGCAACCCTATCCTGGAAATCATGTTGTTAGACAACGGTGAACCTTCGAACTATGAAGAAGCGATGGCGGGCCCAGATTCCAACAAATGGCTAGAAGCCATGAAATCCGAGATAGAATCCATGTATGAAAACAAAGTATGGACTTTAACTGACTTGCCCGATGATCGGCGAGCGATAGAAAACAAATGGATCTTTAAGAAGAAGACGGACGCGGATGGTAATGTCACCATCTATAAAGCTCGACTTGTCGCTAAGGGTTATCGACAAGTTCAAGGGATTGACTACGACGAGACATTCTCTCCCGTAGCGAAGCTTAAGTCCGTCCGAATCATGTTAGCAATTGTCGCATACTATGATTATGAGATATGGCAGATGGACGTCAAAACGGCATTCCTTAACGGGCATCTTAAGGAAGAGCTGTATATGATGCAGCTGGAAGGTTTTGTCGATCCTAAGAACGCTAACAAAGTATGCAAGCTCCAGCGATCCATTTATGGGCTGGTGCAAGCATCTCGGAGTTGGAATATTCGCTTTGATGAGATGATCAAAGCGTTTGGGTTTATGCAGACTTATGGAGAAGCCTGCGTTTACAAGAAAGTGAGTGGGAGCTCTGTAGCATTTCTCATATTATATGTAGATGACATACTCTTGATGGGAAATAATATAGAATTTCTGGACAGCATTAAGGCCTACTTGAACAAATGTTTTTCAATGAAAGACCTTGGAGAAGCTGCTTATATATAGGCATCAAGATCTATAGAGATAGATCGAGACGCCTCATAGGTCTTTCACAAAGCACATACCTTGATAAGATTTTGAAAAAGTTCAAAATGGATGAGTCCAAGAAAGGGTTCTTGCCTATGTTACAAGGTGTGAGATTGAGCTCAGCTCAGTCACCGACCACGGCAAAAGATAAAGAAGAGATGAGTGTCATCCCCTATGCTTCAGCCATAGGATCTATTATGTATGCCATGCTGTGTACCAGACCTGATGTAAACCTTGCCGTAAGTTTGGTAGCAAGATACCAGAGTAATCCCGGCAAGGAACACTGGACAACGGTCAAGAATATCCTGAAGTACCTGAAAAGGACAAAGGACATGTTTCTCGTTTATGGAGGTGACGAAGAGCTCGTCGTAAAGGGTTACGTCGACGCTAGCTTCGACTCAGATCCGGATGACTCTAAGTCACAAACCGGATACGTGTATATGTTGAATGGTGGAGCAGTAAGCTGGTGCAGCTGCAAGCAGAGCGTCGTGGCGGGATCTTCGTGTGAAGCGGAGTACATGGCAGCCTCGGAGGCAGCGCATGAAGCGATTTGGGTGAAGGAGTTCATCACCGACCTAGGAGTCATACCCAATGCGTCGGGGCCAATCAAACTCTTCTATGACAACATTGGAGCTATTGCCCTTGCCAAGGAGCCCAGGTTTCACAAGAAGACCAGGCACATCAAGCGTCGTTTCAACTCCATCCGTGAAAATGTTCAAGATGGAGACATAGAAATTTGCAAAGTACATACGGATCTGAATGTCGCAGATCCGTTGACTAAACCTCTCTCGCGAGCAAAACATGATCAACACCAGAACTCTATGGGTGTTCGATTCATCACAATGTAACTAGATTAGTGACTCTAGTGCAAGTGGGAGACTGTTGGAAATATGCCCTAGAGGCAATAATAAAAGTGTTATTATTATATTTCTTTGTTCATGATAATAGTCTTTTATTCATGCTATAACTGTATTATCCGGAAATCGTAATACACGTGTGAATACATAGACCACAATATGTCCCTAGTAAGCCTCTAGTTGACTAGCTCGTTGTGATCAACAGATAGTCATGGTTTCCTGGCTATGGACATTGAATGTCATTGATAACGGGATCACATCATTAGGAGAATGATGTGATGGACAAGACCCAATCCTAAGCATAGCACAAAGATCGTGTAGTTCGTTTGCTAGAGCTTTGCCAATGTCAAGTATCTCTTCCTTCGACCATGAGATCGTGTAACTCCTGGATACCGTAGGAATGCTTTGGGTGTATCAAACGTCACAACGTAACTGGGTGACTATAAAGGTGCACTACAGGTATCTCCGAAAGTGTCTATTGGGTTGACACGGATCGAGACTGGGATTTGTCACTCCGTATGACGGAGAGGTATCTCTGGGCCCACTCGGTAATGCATCATCATAATGAGCTCAAGGTGACCAAGGTGTTGGCCACGGGATCATGCATTACGGTACGAGTAAAGTGACTTGCCGGTAACGAGACTGAACAAGGTATTGGGATACCGACGATCGAGTCTCGGGCAAGTAACGTACCGATTGACAAAGGGAATTGTATACGGGGTTTGATCGAATCCTCGACATCGTGGTTCATCCGATGACATCATCGAGGAGCATGTGGGAGCCAACATGGGTATCCAGATCCCGCTGTTGGTTATTGACCGGAGAGTCTCGGTCATGTCTGCATGTCTCCCGAACCCGTAGGGTCTACACACTTAAGGTTCGGTGACGCTAGGGTTATCAGGAAGACAAGTATGTGATTACCGAATGTTGTTCGGAGTCCCGGATGAGATCCCGGACGTCACGAGGAGTTCCGGAATGGTCCGGAGGTAAAGTTTTATATATGGGAAGTAGTTAAACGGGCACCGGAAAGTTTCGGGGTCATACCGGTATTGTACCGGGACCACCGGAAAGGTTCCGGGGGTCCACCGGGAGGCACCACCCCTCCCGTGGGGGGCCACTTGGGCTGCGTAGGGATAGCAGCCAGCCCCTAATGGGCTTGGCGCCCCCCCCCCTTGGGCCCATGCGCCTAGGGTTGGGGGGGAAACCCTAAAGGGGGCGCACCCCCCTTGCTTGGGGGGCAAGCCCCCCACCCCTTGGCCGCCGCCCCCCTAGGGTTTTCCCTAGAGGGCCGGCCCCCCCTTGCCCCTTCCCCTATATATAGAGGGGTGAGGGAAGGGCTGCAAGACACCACAACTCAAGGCGCAGCCCCTCCCCTCCCCAACACCTCTCCTCCTCCGTACGTGCTTGGCGAAGCTCTGTCGGAGTACTGCTGCACCAACTACACCACGCCGTCGTGCTGCCGTTGGAGCTTCCTTCCTCAACCTCTCCTTCCTCCTTGCTGGATCAAGACGGAGGAGACTTCTCCCATCCCGTACGTGTGTTGAACGCGGAGGTGCTGTCCGTTCAGCACTTGGACATCGGTGATCCGAATCACGTTCGAGTACGACTCCATCATCACCATCCCCTTGGCAAGCTTCCGCTCGTGATCTACAAGTGGTATGTAGATGCAAACTCTCTCCCTTGACTCGTTGCTTAGATGAACTCATAGATGGATCTTGGTGAAACCGTAGGAAAAATTTTAATTTTCTGCAACGTTCCCCTACACTTCCAGGCGCCGCCGCCGCCCGGGTTCCCCTACCCAGTGCCGCTGCAGGCCCCTCCGCCTCCCGCCGAGCAGCAGCAGCGCCGGGGCGGGCGTCAGGGCCGCGGAGGCCGCAAGCAGCAGCAGCCGCAGCAGCCCGCTGCCCACGGCGGGGCCCCCCGCCAGCCGCAGCACCCGCCGTCGCCGGCGCCCTGGCAGACTGGCCAGAACCCGTGGACGGGGGTTGTGCACGCGTACTCCATGCCTATACCGCGTGCCCCCGTCCCCGGCTCCTTCGGCGCCCGCCCAACCCCTCACCAGGCCATGTACGTGGCCCCTCAGGCATACCAGCCCGCGCCGCTCTACGGCCCCTCGGGCTATGGGTATGTGGCGCCACCGCCTCAGCCGGCGCCGTCTGCCCCGGCCCTCCCGCCGGCGCCTTGGGATCCCGCGCTCCTAGCGGCTCTGCACACCGCCCCCACGCCGCAGCAGTACACCGGTGGTGGCGACTGGTATATGGACACTGGAGCAACGGCTCACATGGTCGCCAACCCCGGTAATCTTCTTGCCGCTCATCCCGTTCACACCGCTGCTCGCATTACCGTGGGTGACGGCTCCTCCATGCCCATTACTCATGTCGGCCATGCTGCTTTTCCTTCTAACTCCATGCCATTATATCTTTCTAATGTGCTTGTTTCTCCTGACATCATTAAAAATCTTGTTTTCGTTCGCTCTTTTACACGTGAAAATCCTGTTACCGTTGAATTTGACATGTTTGGCTTTTCTGTCAAGGATGCCCATACCCGGATGGTGCTCCACCGATGTGACAGCCCCGACGAGCTCTACCCGGTCCACTCACCTACCTCATCCGTTGTTGCACCCATGGCGCTTTCCGCCGGAGTGGATCTTTGGCACGCTCGTCTCGGTCATCCCAACATCGCCACCCTTCGCCACATTCTTCGGAGTTTTTCATTCACGTGTAATAAGATCGATGATCACACTTGTCATGCTTGTCGCCTCGGCAAACATGTTCGTCTTCCTTTTAGCAATTCCTCGCATGTCGCGTCATACCCATTTGAGTTAATTCATAGTGATGTTTGGACCTCTCCTGTTGCAAGTAACACGGGCTATCTTTATTATCTTGTCATATTTGATGATTTTTCGCACTATATGTGGACCTTCCCGTTGCGGCGAAAGTCGGACTCTGTTGCCACTCTCACCGCCTTCTACTCCTATGTCTCCATGCAGTTTGGACGTCCCATCCATGCGTTGCAAACACACAACGGGAAGGAATTCGATAACCTTGCGATCCGCAACCTTCTCGCCACACACGGCACGATCTTTCGTCTCACTTGCCCGTACACTTCGCAACAAAATGGCCGCGCTGAGCGCGTGCTACGCACTCTCAATGACTGCGTCCGCACCCTCCTCTTTCACGCCAATGTGCCACCACGTTTTTGGCCCGACGCGCTTGCCACCGCATCACTACTCATTAACATTCGTCCCTGTCGCACTCGCGGGAACTTCGTCCCTCATCATCTGTTGTTTGGAACGCCACCCTCCTATGCTGAGCTCCGCATCTTCGGTTGCCTGTGCTACCCCAGCATCGCTTCTACCGCTCCTCATAAGCTCGCACCTAGGTCTGTGGCTTGCATCTTTCTCGGCTATCCTCCTAACACCAAAGGCTACCGCTGCTATGATCCTATCTCTCATCGGGTCAACACTTCACGACATGTTTACTTTGATGAGATGGT
Source organism: Triticum aestivum (assembly GCF_018294505.1). Classification (NCBI taxonomy): domain Eukaryota; kingdom Viridiplantae; phylum Streptophyta; class Magnoliopsida; order Poales; family Poaceae; genus Triticum; species Triticum aestivum. The sequence goes on from NC_057798.1 coordinate 174,799,718, forward strand.
CTTTCCGTTCCAGCAGGTACCTTCGGATGATGCAGCCTTGCCCGCTCCCGGTGATGCCCGCCCCCGTGCCTCTCTAGGGCCGCCTCCCGGCTTTGAGGGTGCCCCCCGCGCCACGGGTCGAGTCTCTCCCTGTTTGGCTGCCCTAGGGGCTGCACCCCCCTCGACGCCCGTGACGCCCCCGGCATCCCCGGCCTCGACCCTGCCGGCGGCCTCATCCGCCGCCACGCCGGCGGCCTCCACCACGCCGGTGGCCTCGTCCGTCGCCCCGCAGGCGGCCTCGCCC